>NW_007231949.1:0-21454 GCF_000164805.1 Carlito syrichta
AATTAAATCGTCACAATTCTCACTTTAAATGGAAATTTAAATTTTTAGTTGAAAATGGGGCTGTGATAGTTACACTAGATTCTGAGGAGATCTGGTATTTTATAGAACTTTGAATTACAATAAAATGAGAATTCCTGACTTTTCCAGTGACTATGCTTATATTTTTTTTTTTACAAAGTGAATGTGGTTCTAATAATTTTAATTCTTTTATGAAAAAAACTAACAAAAATGGGATGAAGAAGAATTCAAGAAATTCCTCTAAAAGCTTCAGCCCTCAACAATGAGTTAAGTGCTTCTTTTCGGGATAAGAACTGATTTTCAAATATCTTCAGTTAATAATTTGTAAATTGTCAATTTTCTGCTATGATGGTGGGTTCAGGGATAAGAATCAAATGGGTCATTTTATTATTAATTTATTTCTAATAACAGGAAATAAAAGAGCTGAAACTCAAATTGACAGTTTATTATTTTTTATTCACATTTTACATAAGTTTTTTAATAAGGAAGGAGGTCAAATCACAGGCTAAAGTGATTTTTTTAGAATTAAACATAATTTATAGTTTTAATCATCTAGGTTACCTATCCCACAAGACCAAGAAAAATGGCTGGCCCATAAAATTTTATAAGTAAAGCTTATGTGGGGATGTGGTGGGAATTTTCTATTTATTCACTCTTTACCTCTAAAAATATTTATTTTAATATGTAATAAAAGCCAGATAAATAAATGCTAAAGATAAAATAATTAGTAATATGTCACCAGTTACATTTATCAGATAATAAAACAGCCATTGTGTATGACTGGATACCATCTGCTATGTTTCTTTTCTTTCTTTCTTTTTTTTGTTTGTTTGTTAGAGTCTCACTCTATCTCCCAGGCTGGAGTACAGAGGCATGCTCACGGCCCCCAGAGCCTCAACCTGCTGGACTCAGGTGATCCTTCTGCCTCAGCATTCTAAGTAACTGGAACCGCAGGCATGCGCCACCATGCCTGACTGTTTTTTTTATTGCAGAGGTGAGATCTCGCCATGTTGCTCAGGGTGGTCTAGAACCCCTGAGCTCAGGTAATCCTCTTGTCTCTGCCTCCCAGAGTGCTGGGATTACAGGCGTGAGCCGCTGCGCCCAGCATCTGCTATGTTTCTTTCACTTCCTTTCATCTAGTCTGTTTCATTCATTCCACGTTTAAGAAGCGAGGCCATATTGGATGAGGAAATTGGTGTACACGGCTCCACGGACTACCAAAGAAAGGATCATGTGGATTCAGCCATAGCCACACAGCCCCATTTGGTGAACTCAGCACAGAGTACTTTTCACACACTGATCTGGAGACTAAGTACTGAGACTTATATAGTCTCTCTTGTTGGAGACCCGCTCCGACCTTGGAGGGAAGGGTTAGGACCCGCACCGGAGAATCAGGAGACGGCGAGAAGACCACTCGGAGGCAGTTCTTCTGGGAACAGTCTGATCAGGACTGAAGCCAATTTTATTCAAACCTTTTCCAACTTATATACCATTTTCTATACCCTCCAGCAGTGTGATAATTATTTACTGGGGGCGTACAAATTCCATGATGTTTATTGCAGTTTACAAATTATGCATCACAAGACCATCACGAGACTTGCAAGTTCCAAGCAAACAATTCAAACTCCATGATGCCTGACGTGCTTCACAAAACTCACATCAAGGTCACAGGTGCACAATTTCAATTGTTCCAAATGTCTTCCATAGCATTCAATAAATCATTCATATTATACTCTTTGTTCTAAACCCTGATTAATACAAAAAACTTTTCTGAGTTAACTCTAGGTTCAATCCAAGTTCACTGACTCCAAATATTTTAACGATTAATATTATCAACTTAACACTATACTATAATCTATAAGCTTACTTAAATGACTTAGCTGTTAGTTATACTATTATCCTATTACGATTTAACGTAATGCCTCATAACTCAGTTAAAACTTATTCTTAAACTACCAAACTTTACTATAATTCATATGAGTTTCATATGTCTAAACTATAATTTTTATATGATCTAGTGATTGGACTTTAATCCAAAACTTAAATCCTTTTTCCTAGTATATTAATACATGGCTATGTGTAAAATTTCCTATTATCATATTGGAAGCAAAAACAGCACCGTTGGGAAAATTTTGGTATACTTAAAATTGGCCTACAGGAACAGGAACTAAAGTCATAATCTGAGAAAAGGAAACTTAAAAGCTTAAACAAAACTTAAAAGTTTTCTATGAATGCTTATTACTGTTTAAATCTTTTCGATGGAAATTGTATTGTCTTAAATGTATGTTTTATCCAAACAAGTCTATTCTAAAAATCAAATAGTAGCTGTCACACTCTTGGATAGTGGGCTGCACGGTTACCATGACAATGACCACGTGCTGAAGCAAACAGAGTTTCGGCATGTAACAAAACTAAAAAAAGTCCTACCTGGCTAGGGGCAGGGCAATAAAACTATTATGATAATTTAGTTTCTAATCTTAATCCTAGGAGAAACTGCCTTTGGGAACAAGAGCTGACTAACCAGTCTACAAGGAAATGGAAGTAAAAAAATATCTAGAAAGAAGTACAACTTAGAAGGGACAAGGTCATATAAAATAATTCTACTGTGCAACTTTCCATCAGGTGTATAGAGATTTACTTATAAATTTTACTGCCATGTATGCTTACTGGTCACTAATCACATGCCAATATTATAGGTATAACTGATATCCTATGTCAGAGGCGATCTTCCAGATGGGCCTTTACAGGTCTCAGCCATGTAGCTATAGATGTTGGCTCCCAACACTCTCTTCTTCCTGCAGTATATCTGTTAGGGCCCTGACAGAAGACAGTGCTCAGCAACCCTAAAATGGAAGCTATTAGATTATGAACATCACAGTAGCAGGCTTGTCTCTCTCTCTCTCTCTTATCACCCTTTCTAGCTTTCACGTTCCCTAAATGTGAATTTTGTACCTGGTTTGACTGTAGTCACCCCTTCTCCAACACTCTCCACGATGCCGGCTGCCTCATGACCTAAAATCACCGGAAAGGGAGTCACCAAGGTGCCACTAATAACGTGATCATCTGAGTGGCAGATTCCTGTAGCCACCACCTAGAGGGTAAAGAGAAGAATCAGAAAAGATTATAATACTCAGATGGATTTTACATACCAAATTTCCTGAAATTTTGCTTCTACATTTTTTCACAGATTTTGCTAATTATCCCTACTCTTTCTAAATACAAAATAATTCATTTATCCCCAAGGTTATTCAGTCTAATATCCTCCTCTGTCTTCCTTTTTCAAAGTAAACCATTTAGAAAAGTCTGTGAAATAAACTGATCCTGAAATATTTGTCTTAGAGAAGGTACAAGGAATTTCTAGCCAGAGCAATCAGGAAAGAATAAGTAAAAAAGCATTTCCAGTTGGAAAAGAAATCAAACTATCTCTGTATGGTGACAATATGATCGTATACCTAGAGAACCCTAAGGGCTTTTTCACAAGATTGCTGGACTTAATAAATGAATTCAGTAAAGTTTTAGGATAAAAAAAAGAACACACACAAATCAGTAGCACTGCTATACACCAATGGTGACCAAGCTGAAAATCAAATTAAGAACTCAATTCCATTTACAATAGCAACCATGAAGCTGAAAAACCTAGGATTAGATTTACCAAGGCGGTGAAAGACCTCTATGAGGAGAACTACAAGACCCTGATGAAAGAAATTGCAGAGGACACAAACAAATGGAGAAACATTCCTTGCTCATGGATTGCAAGTATCAACGTTACTAAAATGTCTATATTCCCCAAAGTAATCTGCAGATTCAATGCAATCCCGATCAAACTACCAATATCATTTTTCACAGAATTAGAAAAAATCCTAAAATTCACATGAAACCAAAAAAAAAGCTAGAAGGGCCAAAGCAATCCTAAGCGAAAAAAACAAAGTTGGAGGCATCACATTACCCGACTTCATATTATACTACAAGGCTGTAGTAACCAAAACAGCATGGTATTGGTACAAAAACAGACACAAGAACAAATGGAACAGGACAGGGAACCCAGAAATAAATCCAAATACCTACAACCAACTGATCTATGACAAAGTAGACAAAAAATACACCAGGGGAAGGACACCCTATTCAACAATTGGTGCTTTGAAAACTGGATAGCTACATGCAGAAAATGAAATTTGATTCCTGTCTCACCCCATATAGAAAAATTAATTCAAGACTTAAATGGCAGATCTGAAAGCATAAAAATCCCAGAATAAACCTTGGAAAACTCTTATGGACATTGGCCTATGCAAAGACTTTATGGTTAAAATTCAAAAGCAAATGTAACCAAAGCAAAAATAAATAAGTAGGACTTAATTAAGTTAAAAAGCTTCTGTACAGCAAAAGAAACAATCCACAGAGCAAATAAGCAACCAACAGAATGGGAGAAGATATTCATAAACTAGACATCTGACAAAGAACTAGTATTCAAAATCTACAAAGAACTCAAACAAATCAGCAAGATAAAAGTAAATAACTCCATTAATATGGACAAATGACATGAACAGACGTCTCTCAAAAGAAGATATACAAATGACCAACAAACTTGACCAACCATTTATAAAAATGCTCAATATCACTCATAATCAGGGAAATGCAAATTAAAGCCACAATGAGATATCACCTTACACCAGCCTGGATGGCCATTATTTAAAAAAAAAAAAATCAGTTGCTGATGTGGATGCAGAGAAAAGGGAGCACACTACTGGTAGAAGTGTAAATTAGCACAACCTTTATGGAAAGTGGTATGGAGATTACTCATAAAACTAAATATAGATAGACTATTTGATCCAGCAATCCCACTACTAGGTATCTACCCAAAGGAACAGATGTCATTCTGTAAAAAAGACACCTGCACCCACATGTTCATCACAGTACAGGTCACAATTGCAAAAGATGTGGAATCAACATAAAAAATCATCAACCAATCAGTGGATAATTAAAATGTGGTATACACATCAGGGAATAATGTGCAGCCATAAAAAAGGAAGAAAATTATGTCCTTTACAGCAACATGGATGAAGCTGGAGACTATAATCCTAAGTGAACTGACTCAGAAACAAAACCAAACACCACATGTTCTCACTCATATGTGGGAGCTAAATGGTCACAAAGGTGGAAATAATAGACACTGGGGACACCAATAAGGGATAGGCAGGGATGAGAGTTAGGGTCCAGATACTACCTGTGGGGCACAATGTTCACGACCTGAAGAATGAGCTACCCTGAGACCTAGTCACCACCAGTACACAATATGTCCACATAACAACATGCATGTGTACCCCCAGAATCTAAAAAATGAGCAACAAAAAAAGATACAAGATGCATGTTTCTTTTATATAGAAGTAGAGATTGGAGAGTAACAAGAAAATATCTAATGCTAATTGATTTTGAAATCTTGATAGATATCTCTTTGTACTTTTTTTCTGTACAAACACAAATTCTGTGTTATTTTACTGGGAATATACTGTTCATACTCTTAGATCATGTAAAGATTGCTTAAATTTAACAATTTTTATTTATACCTTTCTCTGACAACAGATGTAATTCCATTGTCGTGATGACCATATAAAAAGTGTCTCTTAATGGGTTTTTGGTGGTTTCCATTTTTAATTCTGTCTAAGGTTTTTAAACCTAATATTAAATAGAAATGGAAAAACAAGTTTCACCTTAATACGAACTTCATGGACCTTCGGGGGTGCAACTTCTACCACTGCAATGGAAAAGGGTTGCTTGACCTCCCACAGCACAGCTGCTTTGCATTTTATTACCTGGAAAATCAAGCAGAGATGAGATCAGTGTTTCCTCACTCTTGATACCAGGGAGTGTGTCTTTTCATCTTCCTACATGCAACATCTAGCCCAATGTCTGGTGCCTAGCAAGTGCTCCATGGAACTAAACACCACTAGCTTACAAATATCTTTTTTTAAAATACATAATCAATAATAATATTAAAAAACAGAATTAATTATATCAAGACATTGTGATAAAATGGTATATATCTTTTTAGATCAGCCTTATGTTGTTTTCTTCAAAGGTGTTTATTCCTGATATTTCCTAATGCTGTCCTGAAAAGGGTTGTTTCCCCACAACTATTGAAGGTACATAAAGTTCCAAGTCTCCATTATTTTGTTGACAGAGTACATGTCCACATAAAATCCAATGCTTTCTTAATCAATTTCCTGCTTA
This sequence comes from Carlito syrichta, assembly GCF_000164805.1. Taxonomy (NCBI): domain Eukaryota; kingdom Metazoa; phylum Chordata; class Mammalia; order Primates; family Tarsiidae; genus Carlito; species Carlito syrichta. The sequence continues at coordinate 6,244 of NW_007231949.1, forward strand.
GGCTGAAGTATCTGACTTTATGATAACATACATACTTGGCTTCCTGCCTGGAAAATTTCTCTTTCTCTATTTGCCTGTTCTCCGTCTTTGATTTACTCTCTCCATTACTTCTGTGTGCGCTTGTTTGCATCACACATTTGAAACAGCTTTGACAGTCTATTTTGTTACCTCATTTATGTGTGGAGTCTACTTCTGGATTCAATTTGAGTCAAAAATTACAGAGGTGAGAGCGAGTGGGGTGTGTGTATATGTGTGTGTGTGTGTGTGTGTTTGTGTGTGTGTGTGTGTGTGTATACATACACATACACATATATATTTCAAAACTGGAAAACTGTGTGTTTAAATTTCTATCTGGCATACATAGATATTCTTTAAAGTTTTATACACATTTTTAGTGTGTGGGAAGGTACCATAAAGTCTATCTGCATTGCTGTAAAGCAAGTACAGTTAACAGAGCTCTTTCTAGAGAGAAATGACATACTTGCCAGTAGGATGAAAAATTCAGTTGACATTTATTCTTCTGACAATTCACTTTATTTATTTTTCAAATCCATATTGCAGATGCTTGACATAGTCAATGCCAAAATGACTATGAGCACTTGAAAACAATGTACTAATAGGAAGGTTGATGACCAGGTGCCTATGATGGCACAGGTACACTGTGGCCTTTGTGGGGTGAGTCCATGAGTTCCAACCTAATAAAGCTGCCCCAGGGCAGCAGTATTGAATTTTTGGCCCTATTTTACAGATGAAAAAAAAATGATGATCAATTGACCAGTGACTGAATAATTTTCCCAAAGTCCAAAGCTGGCTTTCCGGACAATAAAGATCAGTCCAGCCTTACATTTTCACTATACCATAGTAGTAAAAAGATAACAAAAAGTTAAATGACAACAATAATAACAATGACTTACATTTATTAGCTTATTTCTGTGTACCAGATACTATTCTAGTTACTTTACTGTATTACTATTAAATTCTCACAATCACCTTATTAAGTTGGTGTTAATATTATTGTCATTTAGTATTTGAGGAAAATGAAATGCAGAGAGGGCAAACATATATGGGGTGTGATTTAAATAGGCATGTCCTGACAAGGGAGGGTTGTTTGACTTTTTCATCATTTATTGCTTTCATGATACGATTCATTTACATTTTGCTCTATGAACTCATTATTTTTTTGAACTCACTATTACTTGTAAACTTAGTTCTGATAAACTTAAATGTTCTTTTTCCTAATTATTTTTCATCAGGGAATCAAACACTAATCAGTAATGAAGGAAAATAAAGTGAAGTGGGAATAAGCACACTAAACTGGCTACTTGAGATTTCTCACAGAGTCTATTTTGTCAAACAGTCATGCAAAGAAACCTCAGAACTTTCATTATCATAGCAGGATCTTTTCCTGTGTGATCCACTCCAAACACAAATAAAAAAATTGGAAATTGTGGCACAGGCTTCTGTAATCAAGTAATTAGAAACAAGAATTGACTGGGCACGGTGGTTCATGCCTGGAATTCCAGCACTTTGGGAAGCTAAGGCAGAAGGATTGTGTGAGCCAGCAGTTCAAGACCAGCCTGGGCAACACAGTGAGACCTTGTCGGTAGAAAAAATGAAAAAATTAGCTGAGTGTGGTGGCATGCACCTGTAGTTCCAGCTACTCGAGAGGCTGAAGTAGAAGAATCGCCTGAGCCCAGTAGGTCAGGTGAGCTGTGGTGACCCATGATAATGCCACTGCACTCCAGCCTTGATGACAGAGTGAGACTTCTGAGTTAAAAACAAAACAAAACAAACAAACAAAACCCCAGAAAACATGAATTGATTATATTGAATGACAACATGCATTTCTGTTCACCTGTAAACATGCTGAACACACATATATAAATTTATAAAAGACCTAAAACCAGATTGAATTTGCAGTGCTAATAAGTGATTCAAATTGTATTATTATTAATTTTCTGTAAAATTGTGTTGACTTTTATATGGAGAAGATACTGTTCTATAGGATGTCTGTGGAAATTGATTGAATTATGTTATTTTAATCAGAATTTGCATGTTGATGCTGTCTTGTTTAACCATGAATATTCTAATATTGTGAGATCAATATGCATTTTGTAAGAGATTTTATAGTAAGGTTAAAAGGATATTTTAAAGTCTCCTGAATTGAATTCCTCTCATAAAGCTTTTGTCAGACTTAACTTTCCTGTGTTTATAAAAAGAATATAATTGCCAGAATAACACATTTAAATTATGCTTTCTTAATATCAAGATATCTTCTTGATTAGATATTTTCTAACTAGAGATTTACAAAACCAAGTTATGATTAGTTTGTAATAAACTATCACTTTACTGCAAATTCATTTAATGTAGGACATAGGAAATAAAGCCTTTAACAAACACAGATTCAAAGTACATTCTTGTTAAAGTTATTTAGGAGTAGCTTATTTCCACTGTAGTTCAGTATACTTTATGTATTATAGCATATATTGCATATTGTATTTCAGTGCATCATTTCTAATTTAGATATAAACTAAAATTATTTATCAAATACCACATCTCTTTATTGTAGTAGTGGGAATATATTTCCAACAGTACTATTCTTTTGCTTACCTTCCTGCAGTGCTCATGTTGTTTCTGTCTTCCCTGCAGACCTAAGACCAATGAGTTCTTGTGGAATTCGTCCTTTCTCAAGTGCATCTACCAGATATATTGCACAGATCTTTTATTTACTTGAGTTACGACCAATTCCACATGTGCTCTAGGTCTTTAAGCCACACCCATCAGCTTATTCTCATACTTAAGTAAATCAGAATCAGCACTCAAAACCTTGACTCTGTGATATGCCAATGTTAGATAACATTTGTTTTCATTCGGTCAAGTATTTTCCCACACATACATTTAATTACTCTCTCTCTTCCTTTGTTCCTCTCTCCCTTCAATCCCGCCCTCCAAGTTCCACATTTCTCTCATTCTCACATAGGTCATTCAGAGTTCTGTTTTCCCATTGTCTGCACTAAGCTCCAAATTTTATTCCCCATGGTGCAGTTAGGAAAGAGGAGGAATAAGGAAGAAGGACAAATGAAGTAGGACAGAGAGAACTGGGAGTCAGAGGACTGTGTTATATCCAGTCCTCTCCTTCCCTTCAGAGCAGAGAATCAGACACCCAATCAGTGACTGCAAGGTGCTCACCGGAGCCTGGCATCTCTGCTCCACCCAATACCTATCAGCGTTGACTGAGCACCTACCAGTGTCAGGCACTCCTCTGGGTCCAGCAGGGGGCAGTGATGAATAAGAGATGATGTTTACCCATGCCAAGAGGCAGTATGGGGCAGTGGTCATGGCATGGACTTTGGGATCAGGCCGACCTCCATTACCAGCTATGTGAACTTCAATGTATTATTTACAGTTTTTGCCTTAGTTTTCTTATAAGATAAGAATGAACAGTAGTGCCACATTAAAGGGCTCATGGTGAATAAATGAAGTAATCCACATTTAATATGGAACTTGGGAGCCAGGTGAATTCTCAATAAATATTAGCTACAATTATTATTCTCAAAATAAAACTCACAGTCAATGTGGAAAAGACACAAGGCAACCAAAGTTACATATTAGTCTGGCTGGGAAGGGCCCTATCACAGGGATAGCTCAGTGCCTGGGAGCAGAGGAGATGCTGTTCTGAATGAAGGACTCGAGGAGGCATTGTAGGGGAGCAGTGGGTGTTTAATAAATGATTGTTAAATTCTTGTGCTCATTTCTGTTAGGACAGGCACTGTGCTAACTAGGAGGAAGTATAGAATGCAGAAGATGCCTTCTTTTCAAAGGCTTTACAGATTAGCAGTAGGGTCAGCAGTGGCAAGACAGAGAACCTTCATGTGAGGCAGGAAGTGGGCAATGCCAGGAGAAAATTTGAGCGTAGAATTCAAAAGAGGAATGCTACCCTGTCTTTTCATTGTACACTCTTGTCACTTAACTCAATGCCTGGCACAGAGTGAGTGCTCATTCTATTTTGAGAGGCAAGAAAGCCCTGAGAGATAAGTACCTGATTTAAATTTATTTTGAAAGATGAGTAGAATTGAGAGGTATAGATAGAATCAATAGCATAGGCAAGGGATCTAAATACATTTTTTTCCTCTTAATAACCTCTTCTTTACAATATCCTGTTTACTCTTCTCCCACACCTGTAGATATAGCATTTTGGGGAATTGTAGCCACTGCCATCTTGTTTTCAAGGCCCTAATGAGTTTGGAACCATCCACTTACAAGCTTCTATTGCTTCATAAACACATGGATCCATGAGGTATCAAAAACCCTTTGGGATGAACTCCATATTGTCAGGAGAGCTTTCTAATACTACCGGCAAGTATTCTGCTCTTACTCCTTGCCCTGCCTTCTAGAAGTGTAGATGAGCAAGTGGGTAGAGCAGGGGACACCTGATTGGGTATCAGGGCATCACTTCCTGCTCTCTCTGTCTCACTCTCTCTGCGTAAGCCAACCCAATTTTACATTACATTTCACTCAAGTACGTTCATCTAAAAGAGATAATCCAGAGAGGTGATATGCTTGGTTCAGTTTAGGTCAGGGATCCCCCGTTGGTAAGCAGTATAATATCCCCCAAATATGTGTACTCCTGGAATTTATAAATATGTTGCTTGACATGGCAACATATTGTAGCTATTATTAAGTTCAAGATCTTGAGATGGGGAGATTGTTTTCAATTATTTCAGGTGAACCTAATCTAAATTTATGGGTTCATAAAATTGGAGAACTCTCCTAGGCTGTGATTAAGAGAGGGAGACATGACTACCTACATTCCCTTAGATGGCCATGTTTGCATCAGAAAGTGTATTAATTTTTTATTGCTGATGCAACAAATTACCACAAATTTGCTTGGAAAGTTAGCAGAAGGCAAGGACTGGCACCTCTAATATAATTACATAGTGAATAATGAGTAGTGCTGAGGTCTGACTCCAAAGCCTTTGAGGGAAAGACCAGCACCTGTGCAGGAGATCTAACCCTCTCCTCTTCCCTGGAGGCCTCATCATTTACATGGCCTAAGAAAGAATATGGTAACTGCAGAAATTACCCTCAGTCTAAATCCTTCATTTTGGGGATTGAATAACTTGACAAAATGGTGAGATAAACATGATTTTGAAGAGTACTAGAAAGCAAAATTATAACATTTCACTTATATGCATAAATAGTCAGAAACTTTAAACCACATTGAGGGATTAGGTACAAATGAAGACTGGAAGTGGAAACTGAGCAGAAGTAAATAGAACAATAGAATAATGGAATATAACAATAAAATAGAATAATATAATTCTATAGAATAGAATAATAGAATACTACAATATTCTTTTTTGAATAGAATAGATTTTGTATTCCTGGAGCACTTTTTGAAAATACCCACATTCAAATCATCAATTCCTATTCGATGAGCATTTCTTTTTGGCTTTATTACTGGAGTCAAGATGTTGAGAGAGCTGAAATGTTGCCAACCTCACAGTGGCCATGGAGCCTGGAAGTCTGCCATGAAGAGCATGTGTGAGAGAATGGAATATTTATTTACACTTCTCCTGTGAAGGTACTTTGGAAATAGTGAAAGAAACCCAAATCCCAAAGTACAAAGATGTTCACTCCAATCTTCTCTTGAGAGCCAAACCATCTGTATGCCCCACAAATATTTTGGTGTTTTATTTGAAATTACTCTGATGATGTGTTTGGCAGATGCTTAAGAGTGTAATTACTGAGATGATATGGAAATGGAAAATGTTTATTAAAACAACACAAAGTAACAAATGCCATTGTGTAGAGATATAAAAATATCTAAAAACTAAAAAGTTAAAGTTATTTAATGGTGGAGAGTTATTCTTTTTCAAAATTTAAAAATACTGTTATTTTCCATGAAAAGCACAAATGATTGCCATCAATATCTAACATTATGGAGGGCTTACTTTGCTAGGTGCTGGGATTGTTGCCTCATTTCACTCAATGTTTAGAATTAACTTATGAGGTGGATATCACTGTCATGCACTTTTTGCACATGACAGTTTTAGAGAATTCACATAAATATTCCACAGTAACACAGCTAGTGTGGAGTCATAAAGTCTAACTTGAGTTTAATAACATGAATAATAATAATAATAAATATTCTTGTCATTCTCAGTATGTGCTAGGTGCTATTCTAAGTGCTTTACATTTGTCAACTCACTTAAACCTCGCAACAAGTCTATGAGGTAGGTCCTACTATTATTCCTTCCTGTTTTATAGATGTGTGTTTTTCACCAATGTCTTTGTCAGCATGAAAGCCACTTTTGAGGTTTTAGCACATTTTTCCAGGAAATATAAACTTTACTTCCATCTAAGTTGCTTGAGACATAGCAGTATTTCAAGCAAGAGTCTATACAGTAACTGGAAATTTTATTTCCAGCCACATGTCTCTCTGGAGTTATTGACTTACTTCAGTGTGGGCAGGAGGCACTTTGCATCTGGCCACATCTGCCACCCAGGACCTTCCCTACGCTCATCCTGGGGAGTGCCTTCAGTCTCTCCAGTGTGAGAACATCAGCTTCCCAGATACCAAGTCTTTCTTTAAATTAATTTATCAACTTGAAGGCAATTCATTAGACATCTTCTGGAGAAAAGGTGCACTCAGGAGGGGAAATTTATTACCTAGTATGCTTGTATTGGATTTCTACTCCTGCTATGACAATTTTTAATTCCCAAGAGCTTGTTCTTATGGCGTTGTGATATTATTTCATGCATACCATATCTTCATTCTATTTGGAAATATTAATAACAGTTTTAAAAAATATTGTTTTCATTTCATGAATGGTTTCTTCTAATCTCTTTTTTCTTTGCTTTGTTCTTGTCTCTATTTTTCTCGCTTTTTTTTTTTGAGTTTGAGGTTCTCACTCTGTTACTCAGGTTGGAGTGCAGTGGCATGACCACAGCTCACTGCAGCCTTGACCTCCTGGGATCAGGCAATCTTTCTGTCTCAGTCTCTTGAGTAGGGACTTCAGGTGTGTGCCATCATGACAGGCTAATTTTGTGTGTGTGTGTGTGTGTGTGTGTGTGTATGTGTGTGTGTGTAGATGAGATCTCATAATATTGCCCAAGCTGGTCTCAAATTCCTGGGCTCAATTGATCCTCCTGCCTTGACCTCTCAAAGTGCTAGAATAAGAGACACCAACCACCATGCCTGGCCTGTTCTTTGTCTTTCATATTGGAAAGCTAATGTCAGCTCAGATGTCTGGTGATGCTTGGTCATCTGCTTTCATTGAAAGATGGGACACTAACAAGCTGTTGGAAAGCTCTGAACAGATATGTGGTATTTGTGTCATGTGACATTTGCTGTAGAATTATCTGTTGTGCTTTACTGAGGAGAAATCTAACATCAGTGCGTTTAGGTCTTTTCTCTTGACTAGTCAGATCATTCCAAGAAAGATTTTCCAAGTTTCTGTGCAGAAGACACATGCCCAGATGCCAGCATTCTGGGGCCCAAGAGGACAAGTGAAAATCCAAATATATAAGTCACTTAAGAGAAAAAGGCAAATCCAGGACTACCCAGATAACCCCAAAAGTTTGTTTACATTCATATGGTAAGACCATAGCTAAAAACTATGAGAATTTTTAATAGTCTTCTGTTTAATAGTGTTATAATATTTTCTTTTAAGACCAGTGAGAATTTTCTTTTTTTCTTTTGAGTTGGAGTCTCACTCTGTCACCCAGACTGGAGTGCAGTGGCCACTCCCGGCCACTGCAGCCTCGACCTGCTGGGCTCCGTGATCCTTCTGCCTCAGCCTTCCAAGTAGCTGGAACTACAGACATGTGCTACCATGCCTGGATAATTTTTTGATTTATTGTAAAGATGAGGTCTCGCCAAGTTGCCCAGGCAGGTCTCAAACCCGCAGGCTCAGGCAATCCACTCACCTCAGCCTCCCAAAACATGGGATTACAGGCTGAGCCACTGAGCCCGGCTGAGAATTTTCTTATATCCAGCTTAATATACCTGCCTTTGATAATGTTAGGTTCCTAAATGGTTAAGGAAAACATTTTTATGAGTATGCAAGGCTTTAGAGGTGGCTTAGAATAGTTTATATTATTTTGACAATTATATGGCCAGAGGGTTTTTAAAAAAAATGGAAACAGCAAAATCCATGTGTTCATCAAGTTTCATTCTAGGTATGATGGTATTTGGAGGGAGTGCCTTTGAGAGTTATTTCCACCCTCATGAATTGGGTTAGTGCCATTATAAAAAGAGACACAGGCGACCATTCTCTCAGTCATGTGAAGATACAAAGAAAAGGGTTTTGTATACAGACCAAGAAGCTAGTCCTTACCATACACTGAATTTGGTGCCTTGATCTTGGACTTCACAGCCTCCATAACTGTGAGAAATAAATGTTTGTTGTGCAAGTCACCTCGTCTGTGATATGTTTGTTATAGCAGCCCAAACTGAGGAGGACATTATGGTAGACAGACTTCTAAGTGTGCATAACTTGCGTAATCCCTTACATGTAAGTCAGGATGGTAACTTTGAGTGTGATGGGATAGTGACTCCCTTGATTAGGTTGTGTTAGTTACATGGCAAATGGAGATGGGACAATCACATCATGATCAGGTTACAAAATATCAGAGTTTTGAGACCAGATTGGAGAGGTGTTGGAAGTCAGAAGACTGGAAGCATAAGACTTCATAAAAAGAAAGATTGTCAATAGCCAGCCAGAGGCTGGAAACCTTAGTCCCACAGCCACAGGGAACTCAATTCTGACAACAACAACATGAGCTTGAAAGAAGTCTCCAAGCTCTAGAAATGAACACAGGTTTGTCAACACTGTGAGACCCTATTACAGAAATCAGTTCAACTGTGCCTAGATTTTTGGTCTATAGAAACCATGAGATATAAATGCGTGTTCATTTTGTGGTAGTGGGCAACTATTTTGTGGTAGTGTTAAACTAAGAAATAGAAAAACTTATGTACATATGAAGAAACACTTCATATAATCAACCACCTACAACTGTGTTCATTTCTTCAAGTACATTTTCACAAATTTGGAGTAAACTTTTATTTGTAATTCAAAAGATATGTTTAGAAAGGGATCACTTCTAGGAAAGGCTTCAGATAGGAGAGGTAATTTTGAGGACCTTTTCAATGATGTGACTAAGACTGGTGTGTAGACAGAATTGTCACTCTAGATAAGATTTTGACTTGTAGGATGGCACAGATGAAACTGCTGCTTGCTAGACATCTCTAAAGATAGAAAACTCATTTTGAGGCCGGGTGTAGTGGTTCATGCCTATAATCCCAGGACTTTGAGAGGCTGAGATGAGAGGATTGCCTGAGATCACGGGTTCAAGACCAGCTTGGGCAACTTTGCAAGACCTCATCTCTACAGTAAATCAAAAAAATTAGCGGGGCATGGTGGTGGTTGCCTGTAGTTTCAGCTACTTGGAAGGCCGAGGCAGAAGGATCGCCTGAGTTCAGCAGGTCGAGACTGCGGTGGCTGTGAGCATGCCACTGCACTGCATCCAGCCTGGGCAACAAAAGGAAACTCCAACTCAAAAAAGAAAGAAAGAAAGAGAGAGAGAGAGAGAGAGAGAAAGAAAGGAAGAAAGAAAACTCATTTTGAAATAGAAAATATAAGAATAGAAACAAGGCCTAGCATAATTTATAGAAGATTTTAAGAAAGACTAGAAACAAGATGTAACATTTAGAAAGTCCTATGTACTGACTAAATGCTTAAATTATCTTGACATCTGATATTCATATAAGGGAGTATTAAGCAGAGGATTTAACCAACAATTTTTGCAGTTATGAAAATGTAATACTGGACTGTAAGGATCTATTATTAGGGTCAGAGAGCCCTTCCTGTTAAGATAATTAAGGGTTGGCCCTGCAACAACTGTCTCTCCCATTATTAGCTCCAGACTTTGTAGCAACTCCATTTGAAAATCCTAGAGATGGGTAACCCCTGGGATCCCCTCCCATGGTGGGAGCTTTTCTGCCCTTTTAATAAATCCTGCTTTCCAAAAAAAAAAATCCTAGAGACATTTCCAGCTCAAGTCCATTGTCAAACTTTACCATTGCTGTGGTTTGAATGTTTGTCCCTTTTAAATTCACACTAAAATTTAGTTTCCATTGTGACAGTATTAGGAAGTAGAACCCTTCAAAGGCTGTGCCCTCATGAGTTGGATTAATGACATTATGAAAAGGGTGAGTTCAGCCCCCTTTTGTGCTTCTCACCCACTTTCCACTATGTGATGATAGCAAGATGACCCTGGGCATCTTGAGCTTTCGAGTCTCCATACTGTGAGCCAATATATTTCTGATCATTATGAATTGCCCAGTTTCAGTTATTCTGCTACAGAAGCACAAAATGAACTAAGGCATCCATCCTCACCACAAATAACTGATAATGTTTATAGTTCCCAAGTTGGTGAAAGGGACTGCCTTCACACCCTGTTGTCAAGCTCACACTATGGAATTATCCTCCTCCCTCTTCCTTGTGCCCCACACTCCATCTTGATGTCAAGTCACCTACACTTCCTAAGGACATCTCATTTATCTGGTGTTCTCCTTTCCCTTCATCACTGCTCAAAAACAGGCTCCATTCTGTCTTGTCTGTACATAGCTAAAACCTCCTAACTTTCTTGGTTCCCCTCATCCCCCCAGGGCCAAAAAATGAGTTTCTAATGTGCCAATATGATCATATCACCAAATGCTCAGATAAATTCTAATGGAGTTCCTGTTCTTAGAAGAAAAAAATCACAACTTCTTTTAAGGAATCCAGGAATCACCATAATTCAGACCTCTCCCGTCTTGTTTACAGGCCAGCAATACTAAGTGCTTGTCATTTCTTACACATATCCGCTCTTTCACAATGAGCCCTGAGTCTAGGGTGTCCTTCCACAGTTTTCCTTCCATCAAACTCTTCCTCATCCTTTAAATGGGGGCATAAATATTTGCCTTAGGTAACAATGAACAAAGTCACAGAATGGAACTTTCAGATTAAACATTGACAATTTCTCCTTTAGGTATTAGTTTTGGGTGTAATTATTATTTCCTTCCCCTCTTCCCCGCCTTCTTTTTCCTCAGAACTCCTGGAGAGATGGAGAACAAGTAGCTCAGAGAGGCTCTTTCATGCTCAGGAGCCCCCTGTCTTGAGTCTTGAGTGCCCCTGTCTCTGAATGTCCCCGAAGGTGGATAAAGTAGCCATTGTAAAATAAGTGGCCAAATCTATTCTGCTGCTCCAAACTCTTTGTTATAATGAGAGTTTGAAGATGTTGGAAAGATAAAACCCAGAGCATTAGAACTCCCTTCCACAATGAAAGAATTTACTTCACTGCAGCTATTGTTTCGCTACTGATTTCCTGAGGCTTAGATTCAGGTTCAAAAGAAATATTTAGTCTCAAAGTTATTTCCCCTTATTCCCCTCCTCCAAAACTCACAACATTGTATCAACTAAGTGGTATGCATTATTTAAATTTCCAATGAGCTAAAATGTTTATGTTTAAAAACTGTATTTTTATCTCCTTAAGATGATTAGGTATCACCCCAAACACTGTAAATTATTGACTTCTGAGTAATAGTCCTTTCCACAATATAAATAGATTGTGTATAACACCAAGTAGCACTTTTAGAGATAGCCGAAACTACTTTAAATAGAAATGAATTTTTTATTACATGTTTAGAGACAAAGCTTAAAATATAAATCTTCCCCTAAGTGTGGAAAAGCATTAACAAATTGATACTACAGGCATTTACATGTTCAAAATATTAGACTAATTCTAGGGTCATAGATTTGATTGAGGAATGGTAGTTCATAGAAAAGTTCAGATTAAAAATAATTTTTGCAATAATGTACATCAGTAACTGTGCATATATTTACTCGAATATATATTTATTTAGGTGTGCCATTTCTTAGTTACCCAATTACCTGCTATATTTACAACGGCTGCCACTTCATTCTGATACTTCAAGCCACCGTATTATCTTTACTTTATGTCTCATTTTCAGTCAGTTAACTAAGACTATTATCATCAACTAAGACTATTTAGCCAATAAAGCACTACTTTTTAAAAATTAATTAAAGAAAAAAACTTTAGAGTTGTGGGCTACAAGTGAGGATTTACTACATAAGTAAGTTGCCTGTAGGTGAAGTTTGGGCTTCTAATGCATCCTCTCTCTCCCTGACAGCAGACTTGGTACCTCATGTGTTGCCATGGGCTTCTCCCTTCTGCCTCCCTCCCCTGGGAAGATCTTCTCCACTTACAAATCTGAGAGTCTATATTATACTGCAGATTTTATCCTAGGGCTTTGGTATATTTTACATAAAAAAGAAAATACAAATGGTGAAAATAAAGGTAGAAGACTTCCAACACAACAGTCTGATGTGCAGGTTCAGGGCAAGGGAGGGTCCTCTCCCTGAATTTCAGTGACTGAGGGTTACAAAGATGCCAAAAATGTAAGAGGTCTCAAGAAATATCTTTCTCAATGGGGAAGATGACATAAGGACAATGACTAAGGAGGAAAGTTTGCTGGTCTCAATTCCCAGCTGATGTTCAACATCTCATCTAGCTCTCACTTGGATTTTAAACATTTGCTTGAAACATGATTTCACATTAATTTCTGGTGTTTATTAGAAAGCTTCCATGCGTAATCAACTGATAACACCTCAGAAGAACAGAATTAATGATATTGCCCAGCAGGTGTTCCAGACAGTATAGAAGGGAGGAGGTTGAAGATGGCTGCAGGAGAAGCTTCTGCATGGTCTCAGAATGTCAGGACGGTGCGGATACTGGAATGGAAGAGAAAACATATTATGTTCACATTTAGACAATTCACATGCTTCTATGTAGAGGCCAAGAAGCATTTGAGGTGTCTTAGTGAACATCTGTCTGTGTTCCCAGTCATTCCCATTTCATCTCTATGCCTGTGGATCCAATCAAGTAAAAGGGCAGTTCATCTTATTTGCATGATCTTATTTAAACCTCCACCTAAACAACAACACTCTCAGATGGGTTTTCATACTATTTTCATATTATTCATACTATTAAGGTAGTATAAAAATAGAGTCAGAGATTTGTAACTTGCTCCAGGTCTCACATCTAGTATGGGGTGTTGGGATTCAAACACAAACGCAGGTTTGCCCATATTACAAGATGATAAATTAATTGCCTGAAGGAACTGATTATTTAATACAGTTAAGATCATGCTGGAGGTTTAATAGAGCCTTTTAAAAAATATTTTATTTTAAAGATGTGGGATGCAACTCAGGGTTGGTACACTAGTGGTCACCATACAGGTGAAGTTTGAGCCTCACATTTAATAGAGCTTTAATATGAAAATGTTTAAGGATTCATAGAAGCAGTTACTAAAGCTCATTTGTGTTAATTCTAACAGACTTCATTCTTAGGAAGATCCGTCATCTGATGGTCTTCATGTCTCTTTAAAACAATTTTACGGGCAAGATGGCGACAGGGCAACCTGGTCTGTGAAAACCTCTGCAAAGGAGAACTGCAGTGGGTCTCTGACTCTTGCCCCGGGGGCTACGGACCCCAACATCGCAGCCTGCTCTTCATACAGAGCTCGGCCGTTGCCATGCTGGAGCATCACAGCGGTCTGGACAGCCACTGCAGCGCAGCCGCCGCCGCCGCAGCCGCCGCAGCCACTGCCACCGCCGCTGGTAGCACATTGCACCACCCAGGTCAGAGGCGATCCACAACTTCAGTCCTTGAAGCCCCTTCAGGGAAGATCTGCTGGGATCGCTGCCACCTCTCCTGCGACCAAGACGTCCTGCCAGCTGTAAGTCTGCCGTCTTCCCTGAGGCAGGCAGCCATCTTGCCATCTTCAGCCTATGCGGTCCCTGTCCAGCCCCACGCCCTCTGGGGCAAGAGCTGAGATAGCACCACCTGCTGGTGATTCAAGGTAACAACACCGAAATGGGAGAAACAAACTTGATAAAGACATAGGTCAGAGTGGTGAACAGAGGGTGACCTGAACTGTCCTTCACAGGAGACCAGGGGCAACAGACCCTAACTGCAAACTAACTTACCAGCTTGAAAAGAAAACTAGAAATCAGACCTGAAAGGACATTGGACTTAAACGAAATGTCTCAGAGTGTGCTTCATTGATTCTGTTAGTTTAATGACTTAATTCTATTCCTACTGTATTGTTCCTTTTTTTCTTTTTTCCTCTTCCTTTTCTTCTCTTTTCTTCACTCTGTAAACCATATCTTTGTATAGAGGAACAGCACACTAATAAGGTGGTTGGATAGCTGGTATGTTAGCATCACTATATGTTTTATTTTTCTTTGTATGAGAGTTGGTTCATCTGTAGCTGTGGTCTATTGTTTTTATCTGTTTCAGTATAGGCCTCTCTCTCTATTTGTTGGCACTCTCGTTTGTGTCCCCCCTTACTCCTCTATCTCTCCACCCCCCTCTTCAACCCACTGTCTGCTCCATTCTCTCCCCTCTGCTAACCACATTTTATTTCAGGGAGTAAACCTACAGCCCCACTGCATGGACAGATTCCAAGGCAGTGGGAAGTGGGTTCCAGATTATTCACACACCTGTCAGCAAATGCCAGGACCTGTAGATAGATTTTGAATCACAGCTCCCCCCTTAAGTACAAATGAAGAAAAACCAAGAGAAGAATATAGATCTCACACAGACCCCTGTGAGATCAGACACTGAGAAAACAGATTCTGGAACACAAACAATGAAGAGCCCCCAGAATGACTGGTTACATTCAACAAACCCAGACATCAAGACATTAATGGAGAGAATTTAAAGAATTGAGGAGAGACAAGAGGAAAATAGGAAGGAGCTGATGTCAGAAATGACAGCAGTAAAGAATACTGTGATGGAAATGAACAACAGACTAATAAGCATGGAAAGCAGAATCAGCCAAGCAGAAGAAAGAATCTCAGAGCTCGAAGACCAAAACACAGAACTAACCCAAACTGTCAAATGCATAGAAAAGAAGCTCAAAAAGACAGAACAAAACCTGCAAGACATGAATGATCACTTCAAGAGACCGAACCTAAGAGTAATTGGGCTTCCTGAGGCAGAGAGAGAAACAGAGGACACACTGGAACAAACATTTCATGAAATCATTTAACAAAACTTCCCTCATCTCATCAAGGATGAAAAAATTCAAACACAAGAGATTCAGAGAACCTCTGCAAGACAACAAATGAGGAGACCA
>NW_007231950.1:0-35937 GCF_000164805.1 Carlito syrichta
TCGTCCCAGTCGCGGCCTGCCACGTAGAACAGCACCTGGGCCACGGGCTGCGAGGCGGGCACGCGGGCGCGCACGATGAAGGCGCGCACCTTCCAGTTGACCGTCAGGCGCTCGGGGATGTCCAGGGTGCTGGACGGCTGCAGAAGCTCCCGCGCCACTACCTGGCTGGTGCTGAAGGGCCCCAGGGTCACGTTGAGGACCGGCAGCTCCTTGGTCTGGAACACCACGAAGGGCTCGGAGCGCTGCAGGGAGCCGTTGGCGACGGCCGGCAATGGCGGCCGCGCCTCCCGCAGGAAGAAGGCCAGCCGCGTGTGCGACAGGCGGTAGCTGACTGGCAGCACCGGGCTGGCCTGCGGGCCCGGCGGGCTGGGGCTGGCCGGGTGAGAGCGGCTGGAGGCTGGGGACAGACAGAGAAGAGAGGCCCAGAGTGGTCAGGAGGGGCGCGGGGATCCCAGAGCTCCCCGGCCTCCGTGCCACCTACTTTTCAGGCCCAGCAAGCTCGGCCTGGCTCTCCGTCCTCGGGCCAGTGGCCAGGCTGCCCAGGCCCCATGCCCGCGGGGCTGACGTGTGAATTGCCCCCTGTGGCTGCTTCCTTTATCTGCCACTTAGGAGTAAAAGCTAATTCCATCACAAAGCCTTGAGAAGCTTCAGCAAGGTTCTATCCCTGTGTCCTTCCCTGTAAGATGAGTATAAAAGTGAATTCTGCCTCAAAGTGCCATTGAGGACATTCAAAGTTATGGGCATAAAGGGCCAGAGTGGGCCCTGGTGCTGAGAAGAGTCAGCTCTCACTGTGCTCCCTGTGCCCTGCGTGAGCTCCCAGCGGGACAGGCAGTCGCTTCTTTCATCCTCAGACCAGTTCTCTGAGATGGGTATGATTCTGATCTCCACCGACTCAGCCAGTTTTCTATCAATAATGTCCTTTATGAGTGCTGATTCTCACATCTTACAGATGAAGGAACTAAGGTGCAGGGCACTTAAGTGACTTACCCAAGTCACATGGGCAAATGGAACCAGCAGCAGGATTCAAACCCTGGGCCACTTGACTCTCAGATTCAAGCTCTCAGGCCATCGTGGACCCCCATCTCTCCCTGTGCCACCCCTGGCCACACACTATATAAGCAAGGTATTTTATCCTCAGTCTTCCAGATCTAAACACAGGCCTCCCTCCATCAGCCCAGGAGGCTGCCAAAATCCACCAATTCCACCTCGCGCAGTCCCCTGTCCTTCATCCCCTGGTCCTACTCCAGTTCTGGCCTCACTTCTGTCGTTATGATGATGTAACACTGGCCCACAGGGTCTCCCCTTACCCCACCTCACTCCCTCTCTGATATTTCCTTCCCCCTACACAACAGCCATGGTAATCGCAAGCCAGACACAAACCCAACCCTGCTGCCCCTCACTCCCTGCTCAAAACGTGCTGGCCACCGTCAAGGAACAGGAAGGACCCACAATGGAGGGGTGAGGTTTGAGATCCAATTCTGGAACTTCCCATGAACCTCTCTGAGTCACGTTCCTCAGCTTTAAAGTCAGGACAGTAAAGATGATGCTGGACTCACAGGAAGCTGTGTTGTCATTTGTTTTTGAGAAACAAATAAGAAAGCACTCTATAAATTGTGCAACATAATGCCAAGTGTATGTATTATTAAAGAATTTCTCCTGTCTGTTTACAAAATAAAATCCAAATTCACTGTGTGCTTGAGTGTGGCATTCCGGGCCCCCTTATATGTGGTTCCAGGCTCCTCTCTCCCCAGGACTCCTCCTCCTGGTCCCCTGCTGTCGGCTTAACAGGACACCCCACTGTCCTTGGTGGTCCCTGATGCGCCCTATCCCCCCTCATTTGCTCATGCTGTGCCCTCTGCATCAAATTTTCTCCTTTCCTGTTTGCACAAATCTGAATATTCCTCCAGGGCCCATTCCCGATGCTGCCTCCTCCACAAAGCCCTCTAAGATGTGCCCTGCACCCCTGGGAATGTCCTCAGAGCTTTGTCCTTCTCTGAAGGGACCTCCCACCCTGCCGTGCACGCGAGTTATCGACAGACCTTGCACCAAGAAAGCCTTCAACATATCACAGCTGGTCCACACTGAGCAATTCGTGGGGATTCCTGTCCCAAAGAGGGCACTCCTAGTCACATTAGCGGTATTAGCACTTACCGCCACCTGACTTTATATTATATGCATGTGTCTATTACTTGCGGCTTATGCATATTTATCATTTTACCACCATCAATTAAACCCTGACAGTTTCCCAAACATTCACACCCAGTTCCTCACAAAAGCAGTGAACTAAGAATTCCCTGCTCTGAGGGTCTGGTGACTATCTCCTATTTTTAAAACCTGTGGTTTAATCTTCCTCATTCAAAAAAGGGGGCGACTGGCTCAGGGTACGCCAGAGGCCCTGGAGGTCGGCTACTGTCAGAGACTCCTCCTTGGCACTGCTCCTGAGCAGCCCTCAGACCCAGTTGGGGAAATCGAGGGCGGGGTGTAGGGTGGAGGTGGACCACAGAGTGCCGTTGAGGACACAAAGATGCCAGCAGAGAAGGGGAGAGCCTTCCTGGCTGGTGCTGGGAATCCCTGACCCACAGTGATCCCTGAGGTCTCTGAGAATGTGTCCCTGCAGCCTGAAGGGACGCCTGCTGGCCCCAAGGTGCGTATGGGCAAGTCCCAGGCAATGGCCTGAGCCAGGGTATAGCAGTCGGTCTGCTTCGGAAGCAGCAGGAAGGGGACAGATGGAGGCTTTGGGACTCAAGTTTAAGGCCCCTCCCTGCCACAGATTCACTGGGCAAGTTGCTTCCCATTTTGCGCCTCAGTTTCTACCTCTAAAATTGTGGGGGTGACATCAGCCTCACCTACCTCATAGGGACGTAGAGAGTAAGTAGCCAAGAGACCAAGGGTAGGACATGCTCTGGGGACTGTAGAGCTGCCTAGAGGTGGGATGGGGGGTGGTCACTGCTGCCTAGACCGGGGATGTCCAGGGCCTGTGAGTGCCAGGCAGAGGTTGAGGCAGGGTGTGCGTGTCCCTCTGTGCGTGTCCCTCTGTGATCAGTGAGCTGTAAGTGCTCCCCATCCAGGCCAGGGTGGGACAGGTGGGGGAACGCCAACCCTGCCCTCGTTATCCATTCCCCAGGAGGCCCCAGAGCTACTAAGTGGCACTTAGTCCCCTTTTCCCCCTCTCACCTTTTCAGCCTCACGGCTGACCATCTGGACCCACTGGGGGCACAGTAGGGGTAGAGGCCACCAGATGGGCACCAGACTTGGAGGGGTGTGGAGGAAGGGAGTG
This sequence comes from Carlito syrichta, assembly GCF_000164805.1. Taxonomy (NCBI): domain Eukaryota; kingdom Metazoa; phylum Chordata; class Mammalia; order Primates; family Tarsiidae; genus Carlito; species Carlito syrichta. The sequence continues at coordinate 3,278 of NW_007231950.1, forward strand.
GGGAAGTGTGACTGAAAGCCCCACCTGAGTCACCCCATCCCTTGATGAGGAGCTGGTCTGGCAAAACCAGGATCCTGAATCATCCAGACCATCTTGGATGTTCTTTGACTACACTGAGAAAATGATCCTGCCCCAGGGTCTTTGCACTTGCTGTTCCTTCTGCCTGGATCTTTCTCCTCTTGATGTCTTCCCCACCCCCATCAATCGTTGTTCAGGGCCAACTGCTGTGATCATTTCATCTACAGTAGTGCTGCTCCCATCTTTCTCCACCTCCTTTCCTGTTTTATTTTCTTCACCGTACCTATCACCACCTGACTTTATATTATATGCACGTATCTGTTTCTGCCCACCAGAAATGAAGCTCCCTGGGGCACAGACTTCATTTTGCTCTTTGCTCTATTTCAGTAGTCAGAACACGGCCTGGCACACGGCAGCCCCTCAGCACATTTTTGTTGAAAGAACAAAAATTCCTGAATGAGCCCAACACTGACTGGAATGCTGTGGGAGTAATGAGTTCCTCGTCAGTGAGGCAACCATGAGGAGACTGGGTGGCTGCTGCGGGGAGGGCTCCTGGCTCTGGGTCTCGGGGCTCTGGACCTTTTCAAGTGACCTTGCAGAGAGGGGAAGTAGCCTGTGTCAAGAAAGCAGCAGGCATCCAGAAAAGGGAGCCAGGAGGCTGGTATCACGGAATTCCAGTGTCCCGCTCTGTGTCACTGTGTCCCACGGCACCCCCTCCATCACCAACACGAGACACTCGAGCTTTCTGAGGCCCTGTAGTCTTCTTCGTGATGGAGCAGGGTGGGTCCCTGAGACCCTAGTACTAATCTCTGCCCTGCCATTCACTTATTCTAGAGCCTGTAAGAAGCTGCTTGACCTCTCCGGGCCTCCGTTTCCCTGGTAGGTGGAAGAGACCCTGGAAGCCTCCCGATGTGGCTAGAGAGAAAAGAGGTGAGACCAGTGGAGTCAGCAGCTCACTTGATGGGTCAGGTTTTTGGAGACACCAAGTGCGTGTCTGAGCATGTGCACATGCATTTGCACTAAAATGTATGCGGTTTGCATCTCAGTACAGAGCTGTGACCTGCAGGCGTGGCATGGGCTTCAGGAGAAAAAGTTGCCGAAAGGTTCCTTGACAGAAGACAGATGTGGGTGGGGGTTGGGGGGTGATCCACCCAGGTCCAGAGTTGGGAGAGAGAAGCCTCAGAGGAGAGACTGGGGTGGCAAGGACAGCTTGGACTGGCCTTAGACTCACAACACAAGGGGGTACCTGTGCCTCCCCCCCGACCTGTGCATACATATGCATACACACACATGTATATATACATGCGCACACACAAGCTGCCACACCTGCTCCTGTGGGCCACAGCAGGCTGCCCATGACAGTTCCATGGACTTGGGTCTGACCCAGCCCCCGCCCCTCCCCGCTCCCCACCCTGCAGTTCTCTGATTTCTGTACTGCTGTTCTGGCTCCAGCAGGCCCTGCAGACCAGACTTAACATCACCTTCCTGCTGAAGGCCTGGGCTCCGCCTTGGCCTTGGGGAGCATGTGGGTATGGCCCTGGGACCCTCGCCCTTGTGGCTTCTCCTGATGGGAGGGGCTTCTTCATGTCTCCTCTGGCTCATGACAGGGTGTTATGGGCTGAATTGTGCCCCTCCTCCCCCCATTCATATGTTGAAGTCCTAACCCCCAGTGTTTCCAAACGTGACTGTATTTGAAGACAGGATCATGAATGAGGTAATTAAGTTGAAATGAAGCTGTGAAGATGGGCCCTAATCCAATATGGTTGGTGTCCTTACATGAGGAGATGAGGACGCAGACACACAGAGGGAAGATGCTGTGAGAACACAAAAGGTGGCCGTCCCCAAGCCAAGAGGGAGCCCTCACCAGAGGTTAACCCTTCTGACATGAGCTAGGCCAGTTCTGTCCTCCCCACAACCAAGAGACAAAGGAACCGTTGCCGGTCCTGCAGAAGGGAATCCAACCCACCAGGACCCCAGAGAAGACTCGGACATGGGTTTGATGTGGGAGTCCCTCCAACCTTCCATGCTCACCTCAGGCTTCGCCTCCTCCCTGAATCCTTCCCTGATACCTCTCACAGCCACCACCCTAGGCAGACTCATCCTCTTTCTCTCAGCCACTGCTCTACTCTGGCCAGCTGTGGCTCTAAGACGCACAAATAAGGCACACAAGATCAAGGAGCTCTCTCATTAGTCACTTCTATGACTGCCCCTCTGGGACTACAAGATGCTGGCTCATGAGCCCCTGTACTTGTGCAGAGGTCTCTCAAGTCACTGCCACTGCCAGGAGACACACACTTGTTTTTTCAGCCCTCTGCCTTTCCAGCTTGACTAGGATAAGGGTGAACACTGGGGCTGAACCAGCTTTGCCTGGTCCAAGGTGAGGCACACAGTAGGCGCTTAGCCTCATAATTCCACCACTTTATGAGGCTGGGGTACCTGCTGAGGGCCAGTGGCTGGATGGAGCCCTCTCCATTTTTATCCCAGGTTTACAATAGGCATCTGGGAGCACAGCATGGGCCCTCTGATATGGGCCTTCTCCCCAGATGCCAAGGTCAGCCCCCACCTTACCCAGTGCCTAAATGAATCTTCAGGGAGGCCAGGACCAGGAAGCTGGGGGTGTGGGCACTCCCAGCCATCTCCCTGCTTCTAATCAAGATCAGATGCCTCCTGCTTCTACTTCTAATTGTCTCCAAATTAAAACTAATCTCTTGCAAATCAGAAAAAAAATTGTCATTAGCTTTGGTGAGTTTGAGGCTGAGGCACAGCAGGTAAGCCAGCAGGTCTGGAGGGTGCTGGGCTGTGCCAGAAGAGGATTTGGCCTGTTCACCTGCGGGCATGCACACACACACACGCATCCACAGCAAATGTCAGTGTTTGGGGACCCTTCAGCACTTGTGCCTGAACTTGCCTGGATATAAGAATGAGCCAGAGCAAATAAAACAACAGCACACAAAGCCTAGGGACCGACCTGTACTTATACAATCAGAATCTCCAGAGGAGAGACCTGGGAGTCGGGTTATCAAGCATCCCCAGTGTTTTTATTATGACGGAAGTTTGGGAAACAGCGCTAAGTAGGAAGGTCGGTGAAGATGCTGATGAGGTTGTGACTCACACAGCCCAAGTTCAGAGATGCGGACAATCAATGATGACAAGTATCCAGAGCCTAGAACAGTGTCCAGCCCATTTAGATGCCAAATAAGTCTTTTCTCAAATCTGAATGAATGAATGAACAAAGAGCCATGGTTCGTGCAGGTGGCATGGATCCCAGGGACCCAGGGATCCAAGGATTCCTGTGGTCCATGGTCAAGAGGTCAGTGATGGCCTCTGCCCAGTGACCCCACCCCAACCCAGGCCTCGAGGACCACAGGAGTGATACGCCCCAAGAGGGTAGGAGGGACTGGCCCCAGGGATACTCCCTGACTCAGGAGAGCCACAGTGTGGAAGGTGAGGCCCAGGGTGCAGAGGAGACAGCTCTGAACTAGAAGGAGGAGTGCGTGGATCCAGTTCTGCTCTTCTGTGGCTGACTGCTAGGACTAAGCTAGCATGTCATTCCACTCTCTGGGGCCCTATTTCCCCAAAGACAAATGGAGAATTATTAACCGATGATGCCAAGTAGTTACTATAGAGCAAAGTGCTGCAGTGGGGAAAAACGTAGGACCGGAGAAGGATTTTTTATTTGTATTTATTTATTTTGAGTTGGGGTCTCACTCTGTGGCCCAGGCTGGAGTGCAGTAGAACAAGCACACCTCACTGTAGCCTCAACCTCCTAGGCTCAGGCAATCCTTGTGTCTCAGTCTCCTGGGTAGCAAGGACTACAGGCATGCACCACCATGCCTGACTAAAATTTTTTATTTTTTGTGGAGATGAGGTCTCTCTGTGTTGCCCAGGCTGGTCTCAAATGCTAGGGCTCAAGCAATCCTCCTGCTTCAGTCTCCCAAAGTGAGCCACTGCTCCCAGCCAGATCTTTGATTTTTTAAAAAAATTAAGGATACCAGTGTAAGCAAGGGTTTAAGGAAACGGGGCACCACCTGCTCCACTGTTGGAGGGTACATTGAGTAAGCTTTCTAAAAAGCAATCACAAAATGCGCTTTAAAGGCCTTTAAGCTGTTCATGCTCCTTGACCCAGGAAATTCCCCTTTGGGAATCTAATCAGCAGAAATCTGCTCAAAGATTTATGCAGAAAGATGTTCTTTGAAATGTTGGAAAAAATTAGAATGTTCTAAAAAATTAGAAAACAACCTAAACGTCCCAAAGCAGAGCGGGGTTAAATAAATGCAAATGCATAAAATGCTAATAGTAGTTATCTCAGGGGTGGGGATTATGGGTGATTGTTATTTTTTACTTTACATTTTTATGTATTTTCCAGTTGCCTACAATGAACATGTATTGCTTGTAAAATTAGAAAGAAAACAATAAATGCCATTAAAAATAAAGGAAAGTGTTCAAAGCTGTTCCAAGAATAAAAAATTAAAAAAAGGAAAACTCTAAAAAAAAAAAAAAGAGGAAAGGAAGAAAGAACCTGTGTGGCTTTGGAGTCACACAGACTCACAGGTCCCAGCTCTGACACTTTCTAGCTGTGTGACCTAGGGCAAGTTACTTAACCCCTCTGAGCCTGATTTCCACACTTATAAAATGAGGGTCACAGGACCTATTTCACAGAATTGCTGTAATTAAATAAGTAAATTGCTTGGCGTAGTTCCTGGTACAAAGTTGGTGTTCAGTGTTCATTTGTTCATTCATTCATTCATTTACTCAACACTGCTTGGGTATTTAGTTTTGAGAGGGGAAAAGTGCTGACCTGCTTTTCCCCAGTACTTGGTGCATTGTTTGGCTCATGGCAGGTCCTCTGTCAATGTCTGTTAAATAAGACAAGTTCAGTGATGACAGGACATGGAGCAGTGTCCCAAGGGCCATGGAAGAGGAGCTGAGGCTGGAAGGAGTGCCAGCTGTTGAGGGGCCCTAACCCAGCCCACAATGCTCTGCCTACCTGCTGTGTGACCTTGGGCGGTCCTCTACCTCTCTTTGGGCCTCAGCTTCCTTATCTAGGAGAAAAACATAGTCTCTGCTGTTCATGCCACATGACTGACCGGGAGGTGGCTAGGGGCCACGTCTGAAGGGAGCTTCGGACCAGGCAGGGGCCAGCTGGATAAACGAGAGGTGATGACTGGCCTGTTGGCTCTGCACACTGCCCTCCTGAGCTACCAGGACAGGGTTTCTCTGTATGGCTGGACAGGCTATGTCTTGAGCAAAGAAGCCCAGCTCAGGGGGCAGGCAGAGGCGAATCCTAGCCAGGCTCTGCTGACCAAGCCTGGTGCCTGCTTTCTTATTTTCTAAGTTGCACGGAGGTACCACACAAGTTGGTCCACACAGACATGTCCCCACCATGGATGGAGCTGCAGTAAGCACCACTGGGAAAGAGACGGCACCCAACCCAGAGGCGAGACAGGGTGCCTCCTGAAGTCTGGGGTCTGAGAGAGATGTCCACCCCAGCCCCAGCTCCCAGCCCTTCCCTCTTCCCACCTGCCACACCCCTTTCCAGAGCAATTCAGGTTGTCCCCACCCTGAAGTTGCAGATTCTTCTCTAGCGCCCACCTGGGTACTCCTCAGGGTGGGCTGCGTCTCCCCCATCAGCCTGGAGGGCCCCCTTTCCTCAGACCCCTGGGTCCCCAGCACTGGGCTCCTCTGGGTACCTGCAGCCGGGGCTGGGCCGGGAGCAGCAGGAGCCCAGGGCGGGGACCTGCAGCTAGTGAAGAGGTGATGCTGACTCGGTTCACCAGGACCCTCTCGCAGCGGGTGCATGGAAGGAGCCACGGAAGCCTCCAGCAGCCCCCAGATGGCTATAGCTCACCTCCCTGGCAGGTTGTAAATCCCAGGGAGGCAGCTTCCCAGTCCTGTCACCCACCCCCTACCCCCACGCCTGGCTGGAACCCAGTGTCGGAATAACTCAGCTGGGGGGAGGGGCACCCCTCCCCCACTCTGCCCTAAATCCCCCAGGAGACCTCCTGCCCGCTTATTCCCAGCAGCTCTGGTGTCCTGCCATCTGCCTGGGAACTTCCCATTTCTCAGCTGCAGGGTTGTTGGTGATTACTCCCCTACATTTTACAGATGAGGAAACAAGGTCAGGAGGGTTTGGCTCAGTCTGGCTCTGTCACTCGTCAGCTGTGTGATCATGGGCAAGTGGCTTAGTATCCCTCCACCCCGCTTCCTAGGCTGGGTGGTGGGGTGAAAGCAGTCCCTTTTTCACTGAGATGCTGCTCTGAGGATGAAATCCCTGTGACAAGATCCCTTACAAAACGTTTCAGCCGTGCTTGACACTCAGGTACCCTCTTCAAGTGCTGGCTCTCATTTGAGGGCCATTATCATCATCCCTCAATGCATCTCTACACGGCCTCCAGAGTCAGGGCCCAGCGACCGACTCCTCTCTCCTACACGTGAACCCCAACCGGAATCCTGTTGAGCAGTGACTGGGGCTTGACTTGCCCACCACTTGGGGCGGGACCCTGCAGTGCTCTTCATCCCTGGCACCTGGCACAGAGTCTTGCGCGTGGTCTGTGCGAAACGGAGGCTGCAGAATGAACGAATGAGTGAAAGAATGATTGGGGTGGCCCTGAATGGCATGCGTGCTCACACACACACAGACACACACACACACACACACACACACGCGCGCGCGCGCGCACGCAGTCTGGACCAGCCTTCCCCTTTTAGGCCCCCTGTAGTCCCCCTGTCCCAAGACATCTGTCCTGAACTGGTCACTCCTTTTGCTCCCTCAGCCTAGAACCTTCCAGCAGACCAGAGGCTGTTGCTCAGCTGTGACTCTCATCTTTGGGAATAAGGAAGGAAGGAAATTAGAGACAATAGGCGGAGGAATGGAGGGCAGAGGAGGACTAAATACTGGCTGGATGAAAGAATAAACAAAAGTTCAGCTAACATAGGGCTAGGACCGTTTCCCTAGAGCCCAAAGGAGGGCCAGAGTACCAGAAGGACAGGCTGCCAGGAGCTCAAAAAAGCTGCTGCAAGGACAGCCCCTCCATGTTAAAACTGGCCATCTAGACCTGCTCCTAGGGAAACTGAGGCCAGAGAGGGAAGATCTGCTCCAAGGATACAGCAAGGTGGTATGAGAGACCTACTGAATACCAGGTGCTCCCCGCTAGTCCCAAGGGCACCTTCCTCTGGCCCCTGGAGGTTTGCCACCTGACAGAAGCAATCCCAAGGGGAGACCAAGGAAAACCTCCCTGGTCCTGGGAGACTGGCCTGGCCAGGGTCCCTCCCTTCCCCTCCAGCCTCTCCCACAGGATCCTGGAAGCTAAACACAACACTGAGGGAAAGGGCCCAGGGCTCCCATCTCAGGGGAGGTTAGAAGGGGTTGCCGCAGATGGGGTGACATGAACCTCTAAGGGGCAGGGCTTACAAGATGTACAACTCAGGCCGGTGTCCCCTGAGGCAGGAGGAGACTCAAGGAGGGGCTTGGTGTTGAGAGGCCCAGTAACTGGGGGAAGAGTTCAGGAAGAGGAGGGGTGACAGGTATGGGGACAGAAGCCCTGCCCCTTCCAAGTGCACAGCAACCCTGGGCCCTCTCCAGTGCCCAACCTGAGAATTGTGAGCCAATGTCTGTCTGTCAGTGTATCAGCATCTGTGACCTCAGATCAGGACTGGAGGTGCCATGGGCTTGTGAAGACAAGAAGTTTTGCATTTCTAGGCAAGCATTCCTCACCTCTGGGAATAACCCTCTTGCTTCTGAAAATCTGGAGGGGTCCACATCCTCACCCTGCCCCTCTGGGGTGAACCCTTGACCCCATACCTCAGTAGGTCCAGCTGCCATGGGCTCTGGTGTGAGGTTCTTTTTATGATGAAAAGGGCTGGATGGAAGTTCAAGATGGAAAAACAGGGGAGGGGTCAGGGTTTGTTTGTCACCAGGTCTGGAGTTGACCAGTGAGTGTGGAGCCAGAGAAAAGGGAATGCTGTTGAAATAGCCCTTTGCTCCTGGTGGACGAAGGGATCCGCCCCACTACTCCCCATTCCCTGCCCCCTGACCAATCCAGGCCACATGAAACCCAGGGCTCCTTGGGCCAGCCGGCACCACAGGGGTCCCCACCATTAATCCAACACCCTAGCCTCCTGTGGGGCCCTTGAATCTCTTGAATTTCAGGACAGGCATAAGTGAATTGGGAATAAAACAATGAAAGCATACTGATGTGTCCACGGGAAGGGCCTTTTGGGGACAACAGCCTGCCTTTGCCAGCTGAATCCTCAGTCAAAAAAAAAAAAAAAAAGGAGAGGGGTTCACAGAAGGCACAAGGGGAGGCAGCAGCAAGGAGAATAACGTCAAAGGGAGTGGGGTCTAGGTTCTCCCCACAGTCACATCAGAGACTATTACTGCTGCCAGACCCCAGGGACTGGAGCCCAGCCTTGACCTGCTCTGCTGAACTACCTAACCACGGAGGGCTGCAGAAGGGAGAGGAACCATCAGAAGGGGCTGTAAACAGGAGAGAAAGAAAGCCAGGGTCCAAAGAAAAGGGGAGTAGGAGGCAGAGAACTGGGACAGAGAGACAGAAAATAAGAGACGAGGCTGGAGAGGGAGAAGGGAGGCAGGGAAACCCCATCCTGCTGAGGGGGCAGAGGGTGGGGGGCAGCAGGGTGGATGGTGGTGAGGTAGAGAAGGGGGGCGGAGAGGAGGTGGGGGTTGGGGACATCAGAAAGGCCCGGGAACCTGGGCAAACCTGGGCGGCCCAGCCAGGAGCAGAGCCAGCTGAGCAGGAGCAGCGGGGGAGGGGAGTGCGGGGGAGGGGCTGCTCTCCCAGTTACACTAAATGACTAATGTGCATTATCCTAATTATAGCGGAGCAAGCTGAGCCTTCCCACTGGCGCAGCCGCCTGCATCTCCTAATAAACAATTAGCCGCAAACAACAGAAAAAGAAACAGAGAGAGGGTGTGTGTGTGTGTGTGTGTGTGTGTGTGTGTGTGTGTGTGTATAAGAGAGAGAGTGTACCGCACATGTGAGCATGAGCCTGTGAGCCAGCACAGGGCTGCGGTGGGTGGAGGTGACTTTGGAGGTGGGCCTTGGGGGGAGGCTTTGAGGGGAGCTGGGGAACCAGTCCATTCAGCCTCAGGCAAGGGCATTCCTCAGCAAATGGCAGGCCCTTGAGGCGTAGGGTGGGGGTGTGTGGGGTTCTCCTAACATTTAGACGCTGCCTCTGGAGCTCTAGGCGTCAGCTGAGTGTGTCAGCCCATCCCCTGGGGAATAGAACCCTTGTTCTTTGCCAGTGAAGGAACCAAAGCCCAGAGAGGCCAGGAGACTTGCCCAGAACACACAGGGCCCCGTGGGCCTTCTGGTTTCCCTGGCCCTGGGCTCATTTCATGGGAGCACTGGAGTCGGGGACTAGGCTGTAGATCCCCTGAACTGTCCTCCTAGCCCTGAGCTGGAGGCAGGCCTGGTTATGACAGCAGGGTTTTTACACTGGCCCACAGTGCACTTCTGCGTGAATGATCACTGATGACTTGACAACATTCCTGAGAGGTGAACTACCTTTTGATTCCTGTTTTGACTGAGGCCTAGGAGGGAAGACATCTGTTCAAGGCTCAGAGGTTTAGTGGCAGAGTGGGGTCTGGAGCTCAGACTCCTAAGCCTGGATAGGGGCCCTGCCAGGGCTCCACAGCTGGGTCGCATTGCAGAAGCCAAGACAGCTGCTCAGGGCATTTCGGTTGAAGGAGAGGGCGAACCAGCCCACTAAACAGCAGGGCACGTTCCAAGCCAGGCTGGGCACCTGCACCTGGAAGAGGAGCCGCCCTCCTTGGTCCCTGACCGGCCCATTTCCTCCTGTGCCTTGAGCCTTGGCTGGGCTTCCTCGATTCAGTTACAAGCTCTCCACTCTCCTGGTGTCTTCAGCGGCCCCCATCTTGGGGCCGGGTCACAGGAAGCCCAGAGAAGTGGGTGGCTGGGAAGAAGCGCCCCTTCCGAGCTGGGCCCGGGATGCAGGGGTGTATGTGTGTTGGGAGGGGGGTAAACTCTGGCGGACAAGGACACTGCCACCTGCTGGGGGTGCTTGGACCTTAATTCTCCACCTACAGAATGAAAGTGGTGACCAACTTGTCCTGGTTTGCCTGGGACAGTTGCAGGTTTAATAGAGAAAGACCCTAGTCCCGGGCAAACCAGAACAGGTGGTTGCCCTAAGAATGAGACTAACCATCCCTTCCCTCTCTGGCCCATGGGGTGGTGACAGTGAAGGGTGCAGGGGTGCCTGGGAGTTTCCCATGTGAAGGGTGGACGATGGGAGCCCCTGGAGGATGGGCCTTTCCTCCAGAATGGTGAGAGACTCAGAGAACAAGACATCAACTTGAATTCAAGACACTTAGTCTTTGAGCCTCAACTTTCCCACCCATACACAGTGGTCGTGAAGAATGAATATGAGAATCCAAGCAGAGAGTTTCTCACAGACCCTAGCTCACACAGGGCAACCCCACCTCCCAGCTGCTTCCCCCACAGAGCCCTCCCTGATTGGCTCTGACCTGTACGCCTAGGCCAGATTTCACCTGGTTTGCTTTGGTATGATACTGATTGATTGACAACTGTCTGACTGCTGCTTCATGTCTTGCTCAGTGCTGGAGAGAGTCTTCAAGACTCTCTGGTCCAAACCACCCACTTTCTAGATGAGAAGACTAAGGTCCAGAGGGGAGAAAAACCCTGTCCAGGGCCTCACAGCTCTCTCTTCTCCCATCTCCTGCTGTCTCATTGTAGTCTACTCCTCTTCTCTGAAGGATGTGTACCTTCCAACATCGCAGGCCACTGTACTCGGGAATGCTTCCTCGTCCCACAGCACTCTGCCTTATCTGCCCCACCTGCAGTTCTCTCCTCCCACTCCCAACCCATACTCCTGGGTCTGGGCATGTCTAGCCATATTCTTTCCACCCCTGTGCCTTTGCACATGCTGTGCCCTCCATCTGCTGGGCTGTTCCCCCCACAGTCTGGCTGATAAGTGACACTTGTCCCTTGACTTCTCCAAGGGTCACCTCCTCTACGAAGCCTTCCTTGATCACCCCCAAAGCTGTGTTAGGCACTGACTTCTGAGCTTCTCACATTCATCCTTTTGCACTTTTTCCCTCTGCACTGCAACTGTCAGTTCATTTTCTGCTTTCTCCCTTCCTTTCCCTCCCTCCCCCATTAGAGATAAGGTCTCACTCTGTTGCCTAGGCTGGAGGCTAAAGTGCAGTAGTGTGAGCCCAGTTCCCTGCAGCTTTGACCTGGGCTTAAGTGATCCTCTTGCCTCAGCCTCCCAAGTAGCTGGGACTACAGGTGCATGCCACCATTCCTGACAATTTTTTTAATTTTGTAGAGTCTAGGTCTTTTTTTTTTTTTTTTTTGGAGTCGGTGTCTCACTCCTTTGCCCAGGTAGGAGTGCTGTGTCATGCAGGCTCACGGCCACCCCAGCATCGACCTGCTGGGCTCCAGCGATCCTTCCGTCTCAGCCTTCCGAGTAGCTGGAACTACAGATGTATGCTACCACGCCTGACTATTTTTTTATTTTATTATAGAGACGAGGTCTCACCAAGTTGCCCAGGCTAGTCTCGAACCTGCAGGCCCAGGCAATCCACTCGCCTCAGCCTCCCAAAGTGCTGGGATTATAGGCTCAGCCACCAAGCCCGGCGGAGACTAGGTCTTGATATGTTGTCCAGTCTGGCCTCAAACTCCTGGCCCCAAGCAATCCTCCTTCCTCAGCCTCCCAAAGCACTGAGATTATAGGTGTGAGCCACCATGCCCAGTCTGTGTTCTGCTTTCTCTGAAATGGAGGCCTTGCTGAGGGCAGGGACCGTGTCTTTCACCATGCAGCCTGACCACCTAGTACAATACTAGGGCTTGCAACTGACACAGTACAGTTATTCAACAAATAAATATTTATTCAGCCCCTTCTCTGCACAAGACCCTGCTGGGAACTGCCAGGGAGACAGAGATAAAGAAGATAGTTTCTGCCCTTAAGGAATTTGCCAGCTAACAGGGAGACCAGACAAGTACATAAATAACCATGCTAAAAGGTGGGAAGTGCTGCTGGGCTTCAGAGAAGTGCAGGGCTCCCGGAGCTTTCCACGAAGAGCCAGATGCCCACGCCAGGAGGCTTCCAGGGGAGGAATCACTTGGGTAGCAGGGTCTTGAGTTACGGGTAGAGATTCACCAGTGACTGGGTGTGGCGGGACCTGGGCACATTGCATCATGAGAACCGGGGCCAGGAGATTAAAGGTGGGTTTGGGCTGAGTGGCACATAGCAGGGAAGGCAGACATGAGCCTGGACTGGCAGGTTAGCACCTAGAGGGCAAAAGGTTTTGAGTGCCAGGTGAGGAAGAGGTGGATTTTACACAGGGGTTTTCAAACTGTATTCCTTAGAGCCCTGGGGCTCTATAGAGGCATTGCAGGGACCCAGGTCCGGCCAGCTTTTTTTTTATCATGGATTTTCACATAGGCTGTGGCGTGAATAAGACATACCATACCTTTAAATGTTTGCTCACCATGCCATGGGCAGTGGGAAACCACTATGGTTCTTGAGCAGGGGAGGGCATTCCGAGGTGGCACTTGCACCTGCCTTATTCCCAACCCTTCTCCCCCACCTCTTCCCCATACTAGCTCAGAAGTGGGGTAGGGCTCGGGGAGCCAGACCAAGCTGCTGCAAGGGACCAAGGCACAGGGCGAGGAGAAAGTGCTGTTGTTAATTTCCTGAGCTGAAGTTATCTCAACAACCTGTCAGGTCCTGAGGAAGAAAGTGCTCTCTACCCTGGGCTCTGCTCTGGCACCCAGCAGTGAAGGGACAGTGACGCCTGGTAGGCGCCTGACCCCTACCTGGTGGCCCTTTCTGCTCACAGTCCTATTTCTCTTTCTCCCTTTCTCTCCCTGTGCCTCCCCGCTCCTCCCCATCTCCCTCTCCTTCAATCTATCTCATCCTCTTTCTCAATCCCTTGCTCTTCCTTGGGACTTACCCAAGCACTATGGTGTGCCCTGGGAGAGCAGGACACACCAGAGGCGTCTTCTCCAGGCCATGTGCAGGACAGAGCACAAGACCCTTCCCAGACACTCCCAAACTTACTACCTAGATCATGCTTCCCACACTTCTGCTTAATGCAACTCACCCACCATTTTATAAAAGTTCTGAAATCCCACCCCCTCCAGGAAGCCTCTCCTGACTGCTGTAGAGCCAAGCTGGTTAAGAGACTTTTTTCTCTCTTGCTAAGGATTCTGAGGTGGGACTGATTCAGGGTCTGAGTCCAAACTCAGGTTAAAAGAGAGCCGTCACTGATGAATGGTGTCTGCTGGGAATGCCAGGTGGGAATGGGGGCTTCTGTGTCATCGCCTTAATGTCCTTGCCCTCCTGACTCCAAGCATCCAATGGGGTGTCAATCAGACATTTCTGGGGTTCTTTACACTAGAGCAGATGAGATCCTCTTCAATGCCAAGGCCATCCGCTCCACTGTCTCTGAAAAGATAACTTGAGTGGTCTACAGGGCCCATGCCCAAGAGCCTTTGTCTTCACTTCTGAGAGGAAAAGACCAGAAAGCAGATCACAGAGTCACATTCTCACAATCCTCCACAGACTCCAATGCCAGGCAAGTGTGCAATTCCACTTGGAAGGTCAAAGCTTTAACTTTGTGAGTGCAGGTGTGCTAACTGCTGAGTCCATCGTGGGGTATGCAATTACTAATAACAAGGACAATTCCGTTCACTGAGCTCAAGTGTGTGCCAGGGTGTTACCACCCTCCATTCTCCTGGGGAAGTACGTGTCCACGATCCCAGCTAGATACAGAAAGACACCACAGCTTAGCCACGTCCAAGATCACAGCTAACAGATGATGGATCTGGAATTCACACCCAGGTCTGACTAGCACCAAGGCACTCACAGGGTGTCCTGGAGAAGTGTGATACTGTGACAAGACATGTATATCATATATTTCTGGCGTTCATCCCATTTCTCCGCATAGAGCTCCTAAAACCCTTAGATTTTCTGAGCGACAGGGTAAGAGGAGTGTCTTTTGTTATTCATAAAAAGTCCCTTTCTACCATACCTGAGTTTATGCTAATAGAGTGACTCTTGCAGGATGCCTCTGGTTGCCACGGGAACCAATCTGTGATTAGAAGGTTAGAACCTTCGGCCCCACCCCCTGACCCCCAGGAAGGGAACGGGGCGGGGGGGCGGGGGCAGAGGGTGGAGAGACGAGTCAATGAGTGACTCAATCATGCCATAGAAACTGGAAACTAACAGGTTTAGGGAGCTTCTGGGTTGGTAAACAATGCATCCATGATGTGCTGGAAAGGTGGTGCACCCCAACGTCCTGGAGACAGAAGCTCCTGCAGTCAGGACCCTTCAAGACCTTGCCCTACATACTCCCTCATCTGGCTGCTTTATAATATCCTTTGTAATAAACCGACAATGGTAAATAAAGTGTTTCCTTGAGTTCTTTGAGTCATTACAGCAAATTACTGAACCTGAGGTAGGGGTGATGGGGACTCCTGATTTGTAGCCAAGTCGGACAGAAGTGTGATACCCTGGGCATCCAATACTTGCAACTGGCTTCTGAAATGAGAGGGGGCAGTCTTAGGGGACTGAGCCCTTAGCCTGTGCTAAGCTAAATCTGGGCAGTTAGTATCAGAACTGGATTGCATCATGGGACACTCACTCGGTGTCCACAGAGGGTTGGAGAAGTGATTAGTGTGAGGGGAAAATCCTGCACATTTGGTGTCTGAAGTGTTGTGAATAGAGGAACAGGGTTTTCCTTTGGGAAGAGATTTATTGCTCGCCCCAGAAGACTAGGAGTCCTCCCAAAACAACCATGGTTCCCCCTTCATTCCCTGCCTGGCACCTGGCACCATTTGGTTGTGTCCTTCTCTGCCTCCCCCATGGTCTGTGGACTCCCTGAGGAGGGGCACAATGGCCCTTGTCTCTGTACCTCCAGTCCCTGGCTGGCAAATAGTAAGTTTTCCCTAAATACTGGTTGAACGAAGATCAGTGAACAGAATTTGTGGGGAGGCAGACTTGGTACCAGAAATGAATTGGTAATTTCCCAGGGTCAGAGTTTCCCAGCAATAAAAGGAGCTGCCTTGTACAGTAGTGAGCTCCCTGTCCCTGGGAGGATCCCAGCCACCTGAGGCTTACTGATCTCCACTGGGGATACTGCCTAGGGGCTTTTGCAGGGGGAGCTGATTGGCCTGGATGACCTTCTGCCAGTGAGACCCTGTGAGGCTGTCATTCCTAGGAACTGCGCCTGCTGGGTAGAAGGTGGAGGAGAGAAGGAAGGAGACCAGGACAGGAGGAACGAGTAGGAGAGTAAGTGAGGAAGGGGGGGGGCCCTGTGCTGTTTTCCAGGCAGAAAAGATGCAGACACAGCAAGCGGATGAGACTGAGGCTGGGGACACTCAAATAGCCATGTCTCTGCTCATTAGCAGAGGTCCTGGGTTCAGAAACCACTGCCCCAACCCCAGGTGGCCCAGTTCCTCCCTCTTGCCAAGGGACATAAGCAGGAACCAAGGCCTGAGTATGAGACTGGCCTTCTGCCTCCCCAGCACCCCTCTCCCAGGGACTGGGTTTCCAGAAGTCCCCAGGGTGAAGGAGAGGCAGAGCTGTGTGACAGGACAAATCTAGAACTCTGAGCGTGTGTGGTTCTCTTCCAGGTGTGTCCAACACTTGCTGTGTGATGTGTGCATGTCCCTTCTCCTCCCTGGGCCTCAGTTTCTATGCCTGTGACCTCTCAGGCCCTTTCAAGTTCTGACCTTGGACAACTCTCTTCCTGTGCGGTAGGCTGAATCACTGGTTTCAATTCTTCATGGTTCCAGAACAGTGTGACCCAGCTATACTCCTATCACGTCCACCCCTGGGGAGGGTGGAATATATCTCCGCGCCTCCCGAATGGCGGCTTGGCTGTGGGGCTCCCTTTAACTGATGAGATTTTAGCCAACATGTAGACACTGGAAATGTGCTAACACAGCTGGGCTTTGTCACCATGAGAGGAACACGTCTCAACAGTGCCTGGTCCAAAGAGGAGAGAAACGAGACAGGGCCCACGGGCAACTGGGAGTCCAGCCAATCAAACACAGCTTGGGGCAGCCATACCCCAGACACCTGACAAACTCACAAGAGGTGAATGCTCCTTGTTTCAGACCATGGGATTTTGGGGTGGTTTGTTATGTGGCACTAACATGGCAATAGCTGATGAATAAATCTTTCCTGGATACGTGGAATTCTTCCTCTGCCTGTGGGCAAGGACACAGGCTAGTTCCCCATCTGTCTGTAGCCCAGGTGGGACAGCCCAGGTGGGTCAAGCTGCTATGACACTGGGGATCCCTGGGAGAGCCTGCCCAGCAGAGCAGGCTCAGCAGAGCCTGCCCAGGACGGTGAGGGAAGGTCTCCCACAGGTTCTGGTAGGAGAGACCACCTTGCTCCTGCCTGACTGCCCTGTGAAGCGAGGGTGCTGAGTACACCTGACCTCCTTATTCCAAAAGGAAACACCTTTTCTGGGCCCAGCTTTGAAGTGCCACATAATCCTGAAGCCAGGCTAAGCCTCACTCTCTGTCACACGGTTCACGCTCTGAGGACCCCAATTGCCCGTGCGACAGTCGGGGACAAGGAACCTGTACCTGCTCACTTAGGACTTCACGGCCGATTACATAAGGAATTACAAGCAGCACTTTAGACAGCAGCAGACGGGGAACAGACGTGTCTCTCTCAGTGCAGCCTGGGAACCTGCGGGCCCCACCAGGGACACTCAGGATTTCGGGGCAGCTGTGGCAGCGGGGCTACAGAAGCAGAGATCTCCAGCTTATGTTCTGGACTCAGATAAGCCTGGATTCGAATCCCAGCTGCCAGTTGTGTGCCTTTCAGCAAGCTGCGTACCCTTGCTGAGCCTCAGCTACTTGTCCTCTGAAGTGCTGACCAGAGTGACACCCAGCTCCGAGGGTTGCCGCGAGGAGGGGAGGCAAGAGCATTCCTTGGTGTCTGGCACAAAATTTGTGCTTGGTCAAAAAAGAAAAAGTTAGCCATTGCTACTGACAATGAATCATTCTCATTAGACCCTGGACTTCACCTTCCTCAACATGCACTCACTCCTCTATCCGGGCCTTCAAGGTCTCACTGTGTGCTAGACGAGGAACAGAGAGTCACAGCTGGTCACAGGGAGCCAGAGGGATGCTCCGGGTGCTGGCAGGAGGGTCAGCAGACCCCTTGGCTGGGGAAGTGAGGAGCTTGCCAGGAGGAACAAGCTATAGGCAGGGGAATGAGGGTTTCATTGGATTCAGGCATGGACGGCCCTCTTGGGAGGCACGGGGTATATGTGTGTTTAGGGGGAAGAGGGCAGAGAAGCAGGTGTTGACACAGGAGAACAGGAGAGGCCAGGTGCCACCATAAGGAGCTGGGAGGTTGGATCTCAGGCAGTGGGAGGGGACAACGCGGTCAGCCCCTTTCATTTTGGAAAGGGTTCTCTTGGATGGTGGCCGTAGGGTAGAGATGGGGCCAGGGAGAGCGCAAAGGCTGCAGTTGCCATGGTCCAGGGGAGAGAGGCAGGGACCAGAGCTGAGCAGTGGCAGCAAAGGAGAGGATCCTTCCTCAAAAGTCAATCTGCAGGGCACAGACTCGGGGGCCCCTCTGCCTGTGGTCCTGGCTCCACACTTACCAGTATGATGTGACCTTGGACAAGCGACCACCCTCTCTGAGCCTGAGAAGTGAAGACAGTACCAGGACTGTTGTTGGGAGGATTAGACAAGTTAATAAGTACAAATCCTTTAGGACAGCTCCTGGCACTCAGTGAACACTCAGTTAAGTGGCAACGGCTGTTGTTCCTTTAAAGCAGCATAGTCAAGGGGACCCAAGGCCAGGTGGAGAGTGGAGAGGAGGAAGAGGAAGGGAAGCAGGCTTATTGCTTTGGCCTCTGGGTGGAAGGAGGGCAGTTCCACTGAAACCTGGGGACAAAAGGTGGCACCAGGCCTGGTGGGTGAGGGGTTGGGAATGCGGCGTCTGGGTGGTGACTACAATGAGGAACCCATGGGACACCCAAAGGAGACGGTAGATGTGTGGCCCAGAGTGTGGCTGAGGTGGCCAGGAGAGAGGGCCCACAGGGCATACCACTGAGGGTGTGAAGAGGAACCGCCATGATACTGAGGGTGCAGGGCTGGGGGACACAGGGACACCTGGGGAAAGAGCTGCCCAGGAGGACCATGCTGCAGACCACTCAGGGGAGAACTGGCCCTAAAGGTACCCGTTGGAGTGCAGACCAAGGTGCACTCAGCATCACCACTGACATCGTCATGTTCTGTCTGTCAGATCTCTGTGCAGGAGTGCGCATAGCACACATCCCCTCTCCCCATGGTACCCAGCATGGCAGGTAGGTATAGTCATCATGACCAGGAAAGCAGTGCTCAACCAAGGCAGAGTCATATGCAGCCTCCGCGGCGCACATCTGCACTGTGTACTGGCCAAGGGGAGTCTTCTGGGCCTCAGTTTCCCTACCCCTAATAATAGGAGGTTGCTGATCCAATATCTCCCTCGGGTCCCTTCCAGCCTTGACAGCCTCCATTGCAGGGCTCTAGGTGGTCTCTGAGCCTGTCACTCCCTCCCCCATCCTCCTGCCCAGGGGCTTTGGCATCCACAGTCCAGAAATCTGAAGTCACATAGATGAAACAGTGGCTTATCCCCCAGGAGAAGATGGCTGGGAGGTAAGGATCTCCTGCACTCACACTCACCCTCGCCCATTCCACTTTCTGTCACCTAGATGCAGCCACAAAGATGACAACACAAGAGACTCAACACCAGGTGGCAATCCCTTCCATGTAAGCCAGGCCTGGGCTGGAAGGACAGAGCTTCCAAGAAAGTCTTCCGGGGAGGCAGTGCCACCACCCAGTCCTGCCAGCTGGCTCCAGTGTTTAACACCAGCACTTTCAGGAAGACCTCCAAGTGGGGACTCGCCTCTCTTTGCAGTGGCAGTCCACTTACTTCCATCCCAATTGGACTTGCTTCCCCAGCTTTGGTCCTTGGTGGAAATGACCCTGGTCACGAGATGGGTTAAGAAAGCCACCTTATGGAGGTTGAAAGGGAAGCTCCAAGATTCCGTCCCTGATGGACACTGATCCCTTGTGCACTGATCCTGGGTTCTCTTCCCCACCCCCCACCCCCCAATCACCCTTCTGTCCCCTTTGGCCTCGCTGCCCTGGGTGAAGCTCTGCCTCTGCCAGATTGGCTCATGGGGATGGAACCTGAGCTGCAGCCTCCTGCAGGGACACTGAAGCTCTGGATCTTCTAGCAGTTCCATGTGTGACATAACCTACCTGTTCTCACCTGTCCAGAGTAGAGACAGAGGGAATGCTCAATTTCCTAGGCTGGAAAAGAGAAAGCCCTCTTATCTCTCTCCACCCTGGCCACACCCAAACCGACTCCTCAAATGTGAGAGCCACAGGGGCCTTGCCCAACTTTCCTCTTCAGTCTTTGTGATGATAGAAATGGATAAACTGAGGCCCAGAGAGGTGAAGGGGCCTCAGGGTAGACAGAACCATGTGTCAGCCTGGCCTCTGACCTGTGCTCAACATGCTGCTGTCCCCAACCCCTTCGTGGACCTGGTCAGGCCTGGTGACAGTCTCACTGTAGCCCCAAAGCTCTTGGGCACTAGAGCACAGACTCCCAGGGCCCAGGTTCAAGACAGCATTACTACTCCTTTCACACTCTGTCCTCTCCTGGCCTGGGAGGCCAAGTAGAGGCAGCTGGCTTCTTTCTTTCTTTCTTTCTTTCTTTTTTGGTCCCTGTTTACCTATGTGATTTGTTTTGTTTTTAATAGAAAGTGGAGCTTGATGGGCTGGGAAACTGTTTTTCAAACCTTGTTCCTTGGAAACCCTCAATGGGCTGTGGCAGCAGGGCTCCCAAGGGGCCAGACCCCAGACCCAGTGCCTTGTGGAGACTGCAGAGGCCCAGCGGTACGGAGAGAGGAGCACTGGATTGCGAGTCCAAGTGCTGGGTTCAGATCCCCCCTCCATCTAGCTTGGATCATACCCTCTCCAAAGGAGCCGTAAGTGCTAATTTGTGGAGTGAGATTAACCCTGGGGCAGCTGCAGAGAGGACAGCTGTGAAGGCCCACCCACAGCACAATGGGAGGGTCACAAGGTGAAGGAAGTTCCCTGAGGCTGGGGCTTTGGGGTGGGGGTGGAGATGCAGCCATGTAGCCAGGGGATGGCCTCCTCCCTCTTTCCTTCCCTCTGAGGCCCCAGAGAGGCCCAAGCCATTACAGAGAAGGGACTTCAAGTCAACAAAGACAAATTGGCTTAATTGACCCAAATTAGCAGCAAGAAGGGCCCCATGGCTCAGCTGCTGGTGCATTTAATCACTGTCACTCTGTGTGGTCAGGGACAACCCCTCCCCCAAGGCCATCAGGGTCATCTCCCCCGTGAACGGCAGCCTCTCTGGAGTCCTCCATCAGCAGGAAGTAGGGCTGGGATTTTGGGGACAAGGACAGCCTCCAGCCAGAGGCCAGAACTCCCCACAGAGCTGACCGCCTGGCTTCAGTGGAGACAATCAGCCTGGGAGGAGATAGTTAGGGACAGCGGTCTTCCCTAGGCCCCTCACTCTGAGTTCAATGGCTGCCCCTGAGAAAGGGAGGGATTCACTAGGGCAGCCTGGTCAGCAGGCTCTATGGAGATGCTGTCCACCTCCTGGGCTTTCCAGAGACTCACAGAAGGGCAGGTTCAGCCCAGGCCTCTGGGCCCACTCTGCTTCTCTCAGCTTCTCACCACCTTCTTCACCAAGGATGAGGGTCAAATCAGCACTTCCTGAAACCTTTAGCAGGCTACAAGTCAGAGTCCTCCTTGGCCTCTGGTGACACTCCCCCTTTCCACCTCTGGGGTTCCTGTTAGCTGTTACAGTCTGTATGTCATTGCCATTCGCCCAGTCCCAGTGCACTCCTGGCTTCTGCCTGCTTCCTGTGGGAACTCACCGCCCTTCTCTCCCACAGCAAACTCTGAGAGAGTGCCCATCGTGAGCTGGCCTGGGCCTAGGAGTCCTGAGCTCCTACTGACCTTGCGGTCCCCATGATCTCATGGCCTCTGCCTCACAGTTCTCACCTCAGCTGCATTCATCCTTTCCTCGCTTGAAATCCTTGACCTGTGGGGATGCTCTTGCACACCTGACCAAGGCTATGTGAAAAGTGTCCGATGCTCTGTATACCTCACAGCTTCGTTCTCACACTCCAACTTCTGGTCCTGCTGGCCCAGGGCTCTACCTGCCCTAGACCCATCCACCTTCCTGGCTTCTCCTGGCTGCCTCTGTCTTCAGCAGCCACGCAGGCCCTTCTCCCTCTGACCCTGTTCTACATTGCCACCTCCTCAAATGCTCCACTCACACCTCAGGGCAGTGGGAAAATAGGGCCCTGTTAGGCTCACTGAGAGTGAAACATTCTCTCTCCCCTCTCTCCCCTCACCCTTCCCTTCTCTCTCTCCCTCTCCTTTCTCCTCTCTCCTCTCCTTTCCCTTTCTCTGTCTCACACATCCTCCAATTTATAAATGGGCTGCTTATCAAAAGTTCATTGAAAATTGGCTAATAGGGCTTGGAAACACATTTTAACACTTTTCTCCACAGAGACAAGATTATCAGTAGTAGTTCAGTAATAGTAGCAGTTATCAGTAGTTATGTTTCCAGGTTAGCCTACCAAGCAGAGTTTACCCATAATTCCTTCAATAAATATTTACTGAGCACCTACTATATGTATAATGAGACTGAAGAGTGATTCTAAGAGTGTTCCTTGAATTCTGGGCCCTGAAATGGGGGATTAAGTGAGAGAGGAAGAGGAGGAGACCGGAAATAATAATAAGTTCTCCTCACATGCATTTCTAAACAGGACAGGCACACTTCCCACACTTTTTCTACATGCCTCTTCCTTCCTGGGGTCCCCATCCTCTGGTCCTAATTCTGTGGCATGCACTCTAGGCCTGTCCCAATGTTGGGGAGCTTTCTAATATGCAGGTTCCAGGTCCCTCCCCAGCCATCCTAATTCAGGTGATTCTGGCCCCTCCCTCATTCGCTCTACCACACTTGGGATGTCTTGCTCCAGCAGTGAGTCTCAGTTTTGGCTTTCCATTAAAATCATCTGGGATACCAGGTTGTACCCCAGATTAGCAAATTCAGAGTCTCTAGGGCCAGGACCCAGGCACTAGCATTTTTAAAAAATCTGCTCAATGTGCAACC
This sequence comes from Carlito syrichta, assembly GCF_000164805.1. NCBI lineage: Eukaryota > Metazoa > Chordata > Mammalia > Primates > Tarsiidae > Carlito > Carlito syrichta. The sequence continues at coordinate 25,481 of NW_007231950.1, forward strand.
AAGATCGAGAACCTGAGTTTCTATTTCTCACAAGTGTTCCCTTTTGCTACATCTGAATCCACAGATTACCAACATTCATACTTGCTCTCTTCCCCACTCCCTTCCCAGAGCACCAGTCAGTCATTTTGCAAGTGTCAGCAGTGAGGTTTCATACCCTAAAAGCTACAATGCAAAGGCCACCATCAGATAAACCAACTCTGAAGGTGAGGACAGGATGTGTCCCAGGAGGCTGTGACTGACCACTTACTCCTGGATGGTGGGTGGGTGGGCAGCATTAGCAGGCACACTGTGGTGGGTGTTCCTTATTTGGGTTTCTAGGATGCCTCCTAATGTGAGTCATTAATCTTCTATGCTCTGGTTCCCTATATACTGTCTTGCTGTGAAGAATCCCTATCTCTGTTTCTTCCGAAGAGACCTGCTCTGGACAGCCCCGGGAGCCTCACACCCACTCCATCTGGAAAGTTTTTGCCTGAGGCTTGGGTCCCTCACTCTGTCCTTAGGACCCATGTCCATACCTTGACTGTGCCACTTATTTTCACCTGCCTGGACTCAGGTCGGCTCCCGGAAGCAAGTGTCTGTGAGGTCTGAAATGATCTTGGGTCAGTGAGCCCATATCTTGGACAGTAAATGTTGCCTGGTATCTGAGGCTGGAGGCCTGGGGCTGCAGTGGGGCTGAACTGGATCTCCCAGCATCTGTTCCAGCAGGAGGACTAAGAGTTCTTAGGCCAGCACCTCCCACACCCGGGAAACCCTAAACCGCTAGGCCAGAGCCAGGGTTTCTCTTGCAGGCACAAGCTGAGGCAGGCGTACATCCCCAAGTCAGTGGAAGGTAATTCCACATTTGTAACAATTATTCACTTAATTGGGTTCCAATTAAATCAGAGAGGAAGCAGAGGGCTGTGTCTGTGTTTGTCCTCCTCTTTCTACCTTCTGCACATCAAAGGCAGCGCAGGGAGGATGAAAAAAGGGCTTTATCTCCTCTGGAACGATCCTGCCCTCTGTCAGGGGCAGTGGGGCTGTCCTGGGATTGGCCCCGCTTGCTGCCTTCTGAGCGCCTCTCCTGCCTTTTCTTCTCATCAGGGGCCCACTCACTCCACAGTCCTGGAGGATGTTGGGTGCCCAGCAAGAGCCAATTTTTCTCATGGACTCCACCCCCACTGGACAACAGAATGGGGTCCCAGGGAAGCAAGTGGTAGAGGGGTGATAGGACTACCTCCATCCAAGGCACCACCCAGTCCCCCAATGGCACCGTGGGAGTGGCCTTAGGGAAGGACTGAGTGGACCCACAACTTGCCAGTCGGGCTCTTTGGGGGTGTCTCAAGTCTGCCACAGGGCGATGGGAAGGTGGGGCAGGGAGGTGCCTCCATTTTCCCTTCAACTGGAAGGGACCCCAGGGAGGTACCTGCATTTTCCCTTCAACTGGAAGTTCCACTTTTAGCTGTATCATATGTTAACTGTGGTATATATAATACATGCATTATATATAATGTGCATTATATATAATAATGAATTTTATATTACATACTTGACTATTTTAGAAAATCACTGATTTAGCCCATTCCTGTCACACCTCAGACAAGGAAACTGAGGCCCAGAGCAGGAAAGGGACTTGCTCAAGGTCATACCATCCCTTTAGGGCCTGAGCGGCTAGGACTGGGGTCTCGAGGCCGGATCTCAGCCCCTAGTGGCTGAGAGGTGGCAGAGCTCCATGGGAAGGGAGTGAGGAGGAAAGTGTAAGTGGAGACTATGGATGGGTGGGCCAGGCTGGAGTCTCATGGAAGGCACCTTCCTGGAGCTGGTGGGGCCCTTCCACCTCTGGCATCTGCTCCCCAAGGGGCCCTTCCCTGGTCTACAGTATAAAGAGGGCTGCTCATGAGGGTCATGATGGCAGCTGGGAGCAGAGACTGGTTCATATCATGGTGGATGCTGCCTCAGTGCTGGCCCGTGGCTGAACCCTGCCCCAAGGGGAAGCATGCCCAGGTCCTGGCCACAGGACCCCCTCAAAGGGCCACATCTGCAGGACACATGTGCAGTAGTGTCTGGCACACCGTAGGTATTCAGGAATGCTTTGTTGAGTAAATGAGTGAGTGAATACTTGATTGAATCCATGAAAAAGGTTCCAGTCTAGGAATCAGGACCTAGACTTCTCATCTAGGGAGAAAGAAATGAGTCTCTGTAAGGGAACTGGATGCAGAACAAGGGAAGTTAGAATCAGGGGCTTCCAGGGGCCCCTGGAGCCCTGCTCAGAGGGAATCTTCCTCATAGTCTCTCTGGGGGATCCCTAGGCTGCGAAGGAGTCAGTCTTCTCTGAGGGAGCCTCCAGACTGATGAGGGAGGACAGTTCTCCCCTGGGAGAGTGCTGAGTCTGGTGGGGGGAAGAGGGGAAAGAAGAGGAAGCTATTGCTGCCCCAGGAGCTCCCTATCTAAGGTGGAGGATACAGTCCCGACAGGCTCAGGCTCTGAGGCAAAGCTCCTCCTTCCTAGCCTCTGAGCAGAGGCCTGTGTGTCTGGAGGATGCTTGGTGGGAGGAGCTGGAGATGCGGCCAGGCAGGAGAGCCATCGACATTCTGGTCAGACAGTCAGTCGCTGAGTTATTATTATTTCTTTCTTTTTCTTTCTTTCTTTCTTTTTTTTTCTTTTTTAGCTACTTAGAACAATTTACAGAAATCATTTAGGGGCCGTTTAGGGAGAAGAGAAAAGATGAAGACTTTTAAAGGCAAGGTCTAGGGATGGTTTTATGCAGATCAGTTTTGCAGGGATGTGGAGGAGAATCTGGATTCTGAAGTTGGGGGAGGAGGAGCTGTAGGGCCCTGTTCCACAGATCAGGGCTGGAAAAGCCCGGGGGAACAGACAAGGACCAATGAGAAGGGAGCAGCAGGAAATGAGTGTCACACTGAGAGGGCCACCGAGACACAGGAAAGGGAAGCCAGCTCCCGGGGGGGAAGCTGGCTCCACCGGATGAGTCAGCTATTCTGTGCCTCAGTTTCCTTTTTTGTGACTAGAGCACTTGCATGGGTGAAATTGATGGCACTGGAATCAGGCTGAATGGGTGTCACACATTCTCTATGACACTAGGGGCTGGAGGAGGGAACTTGAGTTTAGAATCCCAGAGTTGGGGCAGGGGGTACCAGGGCCCAGGAAGAGTGGAAGACATAGTTTCCTGAACTAGAGTTTCACTCTGCCACCTCCTGTCTCTGTGACCTGGCAAGTCCCTTTCCTTCTCTAAGCCTCAGTTTCTTCATCCATATAATGGGAGTTATGACTGCCAATCCCACGGAGGAGGTTCACATGTGATAAGATGTGAGCGGCCATTTTTCAGCTGCCAGGGGCTCCACACTTCTTGATCATGGTGGGGAACGGTGGGGAACAGTGGGGAACTTCAAGGGGCAAGAACCTGACCTGCAAATACTCATTCCTTCCGCTGACATCCCAGATGGGCGATCACTCTTCTAAGGCTGGGAGAGGACATAACTGGCCTTCACTGGTCTGGGATCAGAGGCTGCCAGGACCAGATGCCTGTGGAAGGCAGGTCACATGTGTGTGTGTCTGTATGTGTGTGTGACATGGGAGGGAGAGAGAGTGGGGATCTTAGGGAGGAAAATGGAAGGAAATTTAAGAAAATTAGTGGCACGTTTAGCAGCACCTTCCTCACAGTTCATGTTTCATGCTGTGTGTGATGTGAGCATGAAGGTGGAATCTGGTTATTCTGTGTAAACACCAGGCTTACTGAGGCGGTCCCAGATACAGCCCCTGAAGAAGCCAGAGGGGGCACCCATGGCCGTGACCAATCATGCTGCCTTCAAAGTCTCATGTGAAACCATTGAAGACACTGTGGCAAGCCCACAGGCCTGGGAATCAGGGGCCTGGGTCTTAGCCCTGACTTTGCAACTTCCAACTTTGGTGTAAGCTGGGTTTAGAGCCTTCCCTCTCTGGACCTCAATCTTCCCATCTTTAAAGTAGGCATGTTTCCAGGAGAGAAGGGCCCAAAGCTTCCGGCTAGCTCTCTCACCTCAAGTCTCTTTACCTTTAAGGATCTCAACTCACTGAGTGCCCTGGCCCCCATGCCACCGTCCAGAGAGGATTTCAGAGTGATACCATCTTCAGTGATGTTCCACAAGCACTGATAGAGTGCCAGCTGTTTGCAAGGCACCCTGAAATGTCTTCCTATAGCTGGTACTAACAGTGAGGATAAGAACACCATCTCCTGAGTTTCAAGCATCTGGGCACATGTTGGTATTTAACATACAGCAACTCATGGAATCCCCATGATTTAAGATGTAGATGCTGTTGGGTGTTAGCCCACCTTACAGATTGGAAAACTCACGCCTGGGGAACAAAAATGACTCCCCCCGGATTGGTGGCAGAGCTGAGGTCCCCGAGCTCCTAGGCTGCATCCTGTCTAGTGCCCTGCAGTAGCTGGGTGGACAAGGCTCATGGACAAAATGGTCACTGCCTGAGCACAGCTGTCAGTTCACATCCATTCTTGCTGTGGTTGCTGCAAAATGCCAGGACAGCACACCTGGCCCTCTCCAGGGTCCAGGGGTGGCCACCCTAGCATCAATCCCACTGTACTGAGACTGTCTGCATCCTTGTCCCCTGTCAGCCAGTGACCATGTCTTCGTGGCTGTATGCCTCGTGTTGGCCACGGTGCCTGGCATATGGTGGGTGTTCACAAACAAGCAATGAAGAAAACAATAGACACCATCATCAGAGCATCTCTTGCAAGCCAGGCCCTGCTCCAAGCACCCCACACACATTAGCTCACTTATTCATGACAACAGCTCTAGGAGGAAGGCCTCTTATGATTCCATTTTACAAATGTGAAAACTGAGCCACAGAGAAGGCGAACTATTTTCCCAGGACAACACAGCTGGCATGCTGCAGATGAATGCGTCAGTGAGTGAACGAGTAGATGAAGGAATGAAATGTCCCTCCCTGATTCCTGTCAGTCATCCAGCTTCCCAATCTGTCTTCCCAGTGGCTCTCCGGGTAGAGAGGGTAAGGATACTGGGAAGGAGCAGCTTCCATGTCTTCTGCCTCTGTCTGCCAGATGGGTATCAAGCATCCCCTCTGTGCCAGGTGCCAGTCCAGGGGATGCAGGAGTGACCAAAACAGATGTGGCCTCTGCTTTTGGGTCCCCCCTCCAGGTGAAGGAAACAGAGCAGGTTGAAGAAGAGTGAGGGTGGGTGGGGCTACTCAAGGTGGGGGTTGCCAGGGAAGGAGATCAAGGAGGTGAAGGGAGGAGTCATGCTTATTTGAGTGGCAGTAAGGATCAAGTCCTCAGGCTGTGCGCCTGGCAGATAAGTCAGTGTGACTGAAGCCAAGCGGGTGAGAAGGAAGATTGGGTCATGGAGGTGATGTCAGAAGAAGGAATAGATTGTGCTGGCCTTGGGAACCCACCTAAGGACTTTGGCTTCCTTCTTTCCTTCCTTCCTTCCTTCCTTCCTTCTTTCCTTCCTTCCTTCCTTCCATCTTTCTTTTTTTTGAGTTGGAGTCTCACTCTGTTGCCCAGACTGGAGTGCAGTGGCACACTCCCGGCCACCGCAGCCTTGACCTGCTGGGCTCTGGCGATCCTTCCACCTCTGCCTTCCAAATAACTGGAACTACAGGTGTGCACTACCACACCCGGCTAATTGTTTTGATTTATTGTAGAGATGAGGTCTCGCCAAGTTGCCCAGGCAGGTCACAAAAGGACTTTGGCTTTCACTCCCAGGGACATGAAGGGTTCTGAGCAGAAGGGCAACTTAATCTGACTTGGGGTTTACAGGGTCTCCTGACTGGGGGGGACAGATAGTGGCCTCTGGGAGGCAGCTGGGGGTCCTGACATCCTCCCACCCCCCGACCCCACAGTCACCATCACCAGTATAAATCATGCCAGGGCTGGGTGGGGCTAGGCAGACCCTGAGCCAGACAGGGGATTTCCAACAAGGACAGAAGCAAGGAGAGGGGGCTCAGCTCACCAAGTTCCAGAACACTGACTTGGGGCCCTGAATGTTCTTCCCAAGGAAGACCTGGTAGGGCACTGGGAAGCCCCCAGTGCTGAGGCATCCCATTTCTAGGCCACTGGCCACCTGTGGCCGTGGGGCCCCTGAAACGTGGCTGGCTGGAATGGGGTTGTGCTGTTGGCGAGGGTATGATGCACAAGGGATTCTGAAGATTTAACACAAAAAGAGACCTTGCAAAACACCCCATTCACAATTCTTTATGCCGATTACATGTTGAAATGACAATCTTTTGGGCATATTGGTTAAAAACATACTATTAACATTTACTTTGCCTGCTTCTTTTGGCTTTTCCTCCTGTGATAACTAGACGAATTTCAGTTAGACACGTGGCTCTCGTTGTGTTTCTAAGAACGGTGCTGGTCTAGCTCAGCAACCCCTACTTCAAAGGAAACAGAACTCCACTGAGGGAAGGGTTTTTACCTGGGCATGCAGCTGGCTAAGAGAATAAGCAATGAGAAGAAAACACCAGAGGCCAAGGAAGAACGTGAGGGAAGGGGTGGGGCCCTCTGGGTAGAGCAGGTTTGTTTGACGTGCTTCCTAAGGGCTCCCTGATAACCACTGCACGATTAAGAAGCAATGATCGAGCCTGGCTCTGTAGCTCAGCCTGTAATTCCAGCGCTTTGGGAGGCTGAGGTGAGTGGATTACCTGAGCCCGCGCGTTTGAGACCCACCTGGGCAACTTGGTGAGACCTCATCCTCAAAAATCAGCCGGGCATGGTAGTGCCCGCCTATAATTCCGGCTACTCGGAAGGCTGAGGCGGAAGGATGGCCGGAGCCCAGCAGGTTGAGGCTGTGGTGGCCAGGGACAGCCACTCTACTCCAGTCTGGGTGACAGAGTGAGACTCTAACTCAAAAAAAAAAAAGAAGCAATGATCACCAGGCCAGGTAGCTCACCCCTCTAATCCCAGCACTTTGGGAGGCTGAGGCAGGAGGATTGCTTGAGCCTAGGTGCTCAAGACCAGCATGGGCAATACAGCGAGACTTCATCTCTACAAAAAATAAAAAAGATAAAGATAAAAATAAAGTGATGATCATAGAGAGCATTTCCTGAGCACTGACCGCTCAGGAATCTTAGTGACCCCACTCTCAACAACCCAACAAGATGTACGTTTTTCTTCTTATTATTGTTTGCAGATGAGGAAACTGAGACTGAAGAGCGACTCGCCTGTGGTCACCTGGCCACCCAGTCAGGAGTAGAGAAGGAGATCTGGGTCCAGGATCCTCAGGGTCTGAGCCTTTATCTGTGGCCATCACTTTCAGGCTGCAGATCAGGGAAGTCCGGGCCAGTCATGCTAGCCCTGCTACCTGGCCATGGTGTGGGCTGCCTGTCCTGGCGGCACGCAGGCAGCTTTCATGTCCACCTCGGGGGCCGCCATGGAGAGGCTATCGGCTGGCTACAACCTTGGCATTGTGGTGGGGACCGGCTGCCAGACCCAGGGATGCCTCTTCTACCCCAGTGGGCTGCAGAGGCACTGGGAATGCGGGGCTACATCCATGGGTCTTTCCTGAGAAGGAAGGTGGGAGGGAGGGGGGCCAGCAACTGCCTCTGCTGTTTTTTAAAAAAAGCAGCATGTTGCTAGGAGCCATTAAGGATAAAAAAACAAAAAAGACCCCAAACAAACAACACAAAAATCCCAGCCACTGGAAAACAGCTCTCCGGGAAGTCTTTGGCACTGTCTTAAACATGTTTCCCAGCAGCGAGGCTTGGCTCTAGGCAAGAAAGGAGGGAGACAGACCCAGTCACTGAGTCCTCCAGCAGGCACATGGCATCTGCTCTGGGCACTGCCACACACATACTCTGTGGATCTCATGCACATGATGGCATGAGAGATGATGCTCTTACTCCCATTCTGCAGATGGGGAAGCTGAGGCTCAGAGAGGCAAGTTGCACAAGTGCTCCTGGATCACCCAGCTACATTGCAGCATATAGGCAGGCAGCCCATGACAACTGAACCTACATTTGTGCAATTCAAAGACCCACCAGCATTCTCTCACACAACTGCTTCTTAAGGCCTTCCTGGGGCCCAGACGGTGCTGGTGGCCTTTATGCGGACCTGACCCTCAACCTCTGGTGGACTGTTGGGCGGGGAATGAGTAAGGAGGCTGGGCCTCGTGAGGGGGCCAGGCAGTGTGGTTCAACGCCTATATCCCAGAGCTTTAAGAGGTCAAGGCAGGAGGATTGCTTGAGGCCAGGGGTTCAAGACAAGCCTGGGCAACATAGGGAGATCCCTTCTCCACAAAAGATAGAAACATTAGCCAAGTGTGGTAATCCACTGAAGCCGAGCTACTCGGAAGGCTGGGTGGGAGAATTGCTTGAGCCCAGGAGTTTGCAGTTACAATGAGCTTTGATGGTCTCCCTCTGCCACCACTGCACTTCAGCCTGGTGACCGAGGGAGACCTGTCTCTTAAAAATATATAGGGAGGGAGATCCCGTCTCTCCCTTGGTCCTGCTTGGCCACATTCTCCAGGACTCCCGAGAGGACTCTAAAGACGCCCTTGTACCCTAAGGGGTCAGAAATGGCTGTGAAGTCACAGGCAAGTCCCTTCCACTCTGCAGGCCTTGGCTGCTAACATAAGGACACTGACCACCACAAAGCCTTTGTGCCACAGGCTCTGTATCATCCACTTGCCATCCAGTCTTACACAGGTGGATACTACAGAGAAGAAACACCAGGTCAGGCTGCTGTAAGCAACAGAGCCCATGCTCACACTCATCTCTCTGGTTCTAACAGTGGGCTCTTAGCTACATGGTTGGATCTTAGGTGACTGCTGGCAGTCATTTCCAACTCAAGACCCCCGCTCCCAGATCAGCTGTTGAACAGCTTACTTCAGCATCGCTCCAACATGCCAATTGCCCCCCCCCACCAAGTATCACAAGTAATTGTTGTGAATCCCACTTTGAGCACATCACTACCTCACTCCATACTCTCAATAGTTCCCCAGGACATAGGGCCCAAGTTCTGACGAATCTTTAAAGATTGCCTAGGTACAGAGTTACCCACCACATGTGCTGCATTCAGTGCCCTATCTGGCTACTCCTTTACAGGCAGCCTCACTCTTCTCTACCAGGACTCTGAGCTAGTCAGCCAGTGACCATTTCACCCTGTATTTCTGTCTTCCCATGGATATCTACCCAATAGATGCTGTCTGACTGGAAGCAGAATTCTTAAACCCGGTCAAGGGCTGCTGGAGTGGCACCTCCTCCAAGAAGCCTCCCCTGATCCCTCTACCAGTTATGAGATTTCTCCTTCTCTCTCTACAACACTCCGTCTCCCTTCCAACCTGTCTATGACTCTGCATTTTATCACAATCTGTGTAGTAGACAGGGAAGTGAGGAAGCCAGATCATCTGGGTTTCAAGCCTGAAAGGGTGAGGATGGAGAGGAAAGCTATGACTGTCAGGACCCAGTGGACAGAACAGACTCGATGGCCAGCTCTGGTGGGGAGGGGGTGACTCCTGGTGCCCAAGATCAGTGTGTCTCCCAGCAAGTGCGCTCAAAGTGACTAATGAGATAATTGGGTGCATCAGCAGCTGCTCAGACCCAGGTGGGCGGTCCATGGAGGATGGGGTGGGGAAGAACATCCCAGGCAGAAGGGCTGGCAATGCCCCCAAGGGAAGCCTGGCCCTCTGTGTCGTACCAGTCTCCCTGTCTCTCACCCTGCCACTGCCCCGGCATTTCAGACCCCTCATGCACAGGCCTGCTGCTGGCAGTTTTTCTTCTGCCGAGAGCAGTCACAGAAAATTGAGACCATTTCTCTGCTGTGTTGGCAGCCAAGGAAATGGCCATTTTTCCTGTTTCCAATCCAAGATTTCCTTCCTATTGGATAAAGGTCCCACCTAGGAGGGACAGGGCAGCAGAGGGTGTGGGTCACCCCAGGATGGATCATCTCCTTGGCTGAGAGGGTGGGCTGTAGCAGTCACAAAGTAGCAGGACTCTGGTGGTGGAAGGGGGGCCACAACGGAAGGCATCTACAGACATAGCACAGGGACCTGCAGAGAGGTCAAAGCAACAGGTGACCCAGGGTCCTGTGGGGTGCTAGGGACTTGGGGCAGTTCCTAATGCAAGGGCTTCCAGACCCATCGCCATGCTTCCCAGATCAGGGTGGCATACAATCAGACAGGCCAAACAAGTACATGCAATCCCCACCGCCAGCTGATTTTTTTGTAAAAGTAGATAAATAGTAAAAATCCAGAGTCTGCAATAGAAAGTGGAGACTGCCCTGGGGAGCTGGGGACAGCTGGCATTTGGCCTCCGTCATGACAGTCCCCACTTACTTCAGCCCACAGGCCACTGCTCTTACAAGGGTGTCCGCCACCTCTTCTCCCCCCACTCTCCCCATCCCTCACTGTGTTCCAGCCTGGACCCAAGATGCTGACTGATTGGTCTTCAGAAGCAGAATCCTTGAACCTGGTCAAGGGCCTCCCCTGATTTCACTAACTGTTGTGAGGTGT
>NW_007231951.1:0-22114 GCF_000164805.1 Carlito syrichta
CCACGGGCTCAGGCAATCCACTCACCTCAGCCTCCCAAAGGCGCGGGATTACAGGCTGAGCCACTGAGCCCGGCTTGTTTCCCCTGTTTTACGGATGAGATGACTGGGGCTCAGAGAGGTTAAGTGTCTTTCCCCATGCCTTTCTGATCCCAGAGCCCTTGACCTTCCTTCCAGGCTGCATGGCTCTTTGGCAAGAGTCCCTGAGAGCCAACTGAAACCAAAGGATGAACCCTGTTCAGCAGAGTTTTGGAGTGGTGCAGAAGAAAACAGAACTGGCTTGAAGTATCAATACATGCTCAAAATAAGATTTTTCTTTATAAACGCTTTAAAGGAGGTTGTGTAGACTATCTCTGTGCAAATTCAAATCAGTGACTACCATATTCTTAGAACATGAGCAGTGCTATAAATCCCAGTTGTGATGTGGGGTTTTTATTTCCTAACAAAATAATTGGCTAAAATGTATTTGTTATTTTTAACAAAATGATTCTTCTTTCTTACCTTTTTTTACCACCCACCCCTTTTCTAACCCTCTTGTCAGTCTTTTTAATAAGAAAGAAAAGAAAAATCAGGTAACAGGCTAGTAATTGCAGGCAAGAACAAATATCTGCAGTAATGTTAAAACCATTGAAATTGAATATGATCGTGTGTCTTAATCCTTTGAAAATTCTGTGTTAACATTCTGGCAGCTTTACTGTTAGGAGAGTTGAGGTCATGAATGAGACACCACAGTGTTTATAGGCCTGAGATGCCCTAACTTCTGCAAGACTTAGTGCCGATCTGGAGCACAGAGAAAGCTTTGCAGGTATTCATAAGAAGTAAAGTTAGTAACTAGACCATGGTTTGTAATTATATCTTAAGGAGAGAGAGAAATGTGATCCTTTGGGGACAAGAAATGGTTAACCAGGTGGGAAGGGAAAAAAAAGGATGCATTTGTTGAATACAAAACCACAACTTTGATGGCGTGAATTCAGGATAAGTAATGATCACCATGGGTCAGCCATTAGTCAAGCAGTGTGGGTTCCAGCTACTCCTCCTCCCCTGTGTATCCCGTTAACTGTCAACCCTGACTTCACGCTGCAGAAAAAGGCTGGAATTGGCCCAGGGCCTTGGTAAGAGCATGGGATAGAGAGGCAGAAAAAATCTGTATTTTAGTCCCATTCTACCAATGACTGGTCGTGGCACTTTAGACAAGCCCTTCACGTCTTCCAACCTCTGTTTCCATCACATTTGTTTCCCTCACTGTGCTGTTTTGAAGACCAAGTGGGATTCCATGTGTGCAAGTGTTTTGCAAACTGTAAAGGGCAACACTTTGTTCTGTTAAAGCAGAAGTTAAACTCATCCTGGAGAGTGAGTAGAGAGGGAAGTGAGAGAGATTTTGCTTTCTGAGTATGAAAACTCTTAAATGTCTCTTTTTTTAATATTTAGGAAAAAGGAAAGAAACATTGTATAAGAAACTAAAACATCATATGGGAAGTCACTCCTTAGAAACATTGTACAGGAAAGATCAGTGTTAGAGCAATGTTGTAACTGATTAGTTGAATTTTCTGAGGACCCAAGTTTTTATCACAAGAACTTTCTGCATGTCATTTTTTCATGATCGTCTTTCTTTAATGCATTTAAGCAATGCACATTTGTACCTAGTGTAACCTAGTAAAAGCCCTTTTGAAGTTTGAGGGGCTTGTGGTGGCCCAGTTTTCCCACTGAGGGTTTACATTTGCAGCAAGTACTGTGGCAGGATGTTGGATGAACAAGGGTTGGTCCCAAGATATACTCAGAAGTTATTATTGCTTTTTAAACAAATCCCTCTTGGTGGCTTCTTCTTCTTAAAGCATTTCCTCAGTTTTGTTTTTTTTTAAATTTTATTGGAAACAGGGTCCTGCTCTGTTGCCCAGGTTGGAGTGCAGTGGCATGAACTTAGCTCCTTGTAACCTCAACTTCCTGGGCTCAAGCAATCCTCCTGCCTCGGCTTCCCAAGTAGCTAGGACTACAGGCATGTGCCACCATACCTGGTTAACTTATTTTATTTTATATTTTTAGAAATAGGATTTCACTATGTTACCCAGGTTGGTCCTGGACCTTAAGCAATCCTTCAGCTTTGGGCCTTCCAAAGTGCTGGCATTACAGTTGTGGGCTGCCGCACCTGGCCTCCTTAGACTTTTAAAAGTAGAGTGAGCTTGAAATTAATTGAGTTGTGTTTCATCAAGATGTTGTAGTAACAGAAATGTTATCTATATGTGTATATGTATATGTCTATCTACTCATGTATGTGTGGAGATATATATATATATATATATATATATATATATATATATTGCTCTTTCCGAGATTTTTTTCTGAGTGTGGAACTCTTTAAACATATCTTTTTTTTTTTTTTTTTTGAGTTGGAGTCTCACTCTGTCTCCCAGGCTAGAGTGCAGTGGCACGCTCACGGCCATGCTAGCATCCACCTGCTGGGCTGTGGCAATCCTTCTGCCTCAGCCTTCCAAGTAGCCGGAACTACAGGCACACACTACCACACCTGGCTAATTTTTGATTTTTATTGTAGAGATGAGGTCTCACCAAGTTGCCCGGGCTGGTCTCGCACCTGCAGTTTCAGACAATCCACTCACCTGGGCCTCCCAAACTGCTGGGATTACAGGCTGAGCCACTGAGCCTGGCCAAACACATCTTTTATATAATTAGAAAATAAAACGAAATCACTCCTTAGAAATATTGTACAAGAAAATCTTGATTGGAGTTTCCGCAATGTTATACAGAGTAATCTATCTCTATACTATAGATTTATAGCTGTATGATTTTATTTATAGTAATATAAGCAGTGTAGGCTCATGTTTCTTTCGGTTCAGTGTCCTCTGGAACCATATGACCAAGGGCACCCATGACTTTGACAAGTTAGGAGTTTCCTTGCATTGAGTAACAAGCTGGCTAGGGTAGCCGGTCAAGGGCTGGTATGGCCTTCTGTGGTGCCAGGTCCACTCTCCTATCCTCCTGGACTGTTCTTTAGTGATGACTCAGGTTGCACACACCTGTTCCCACATAAGGAGGAATATGTGGAGGAGGCAGCCCCTGCTTGTTCTTGAGAATGTCCCATCCTATTGGCCAAACGGAGCCCTCTGGACTATTCTAGTTAACATGATTTTGGAAAGGCAGGTTTTAGATTTTCCCGTCCGTATGGAAGAGGAAGACAGATGCGTGGAGGACAGAGTGAGTGCTGAGTGGCCTCTGCCATATCAGCCACACAGCTCATGTTTGTGCTTTGGCCTTCCTTCTCTCCCTCCCTCCCTTTTCCCCTCCCTCCCTCCCTCCCCCCTCCTTCCTTCCTTCCTTTCCTTTCTTGCTGCAGTCTCACTCTGTTGCCCAGGCATGGTCATGGCTTACCACAGCCTCGAACTCCTGAGCTCAGGCAATCTTTTTGCCTCAGCCTCCCGAGTAGCTGAAATTATAGGTGTGTGCCACCGTTGCCTCAGCCTCCCAAGTAGCTGAAATTATAGGTGTGTGCCACCATGCCCGACTCATTTTTAAATTTTTTTTTATAGAGACGACATCTTGCTATGTTGCTCAGGCTGGTCTTGAAGTCCTGGGCTCAAGCAATTTTCCCACCTCAACCTCCCAGAGTGCTGGGATTATAGGCATGAGCCACCATGCCTGGCTTGCTTTTGCCTTAGTAACCAGAAAATTCAGAACTTTTTTTCCGACCAGTATGCGCAACCTATCCTAAGTGCCTTGTGGGGTCATTTGTTCTTCCGATTCTTTTTTTGGTTGGAATTTCGAAAGAGCCGGTAAATACGACTCCGTCCCCCACTTGAGTTCTGAGTTAATTGGAAAATATGACCAAGGAGGAAACATAGGGAGCCAAAATAGCATTTATGAAAACGGACAGAAGTGAGATTGGGGAATTAGCTCCTATCTTTGTGCAAGTGGGATTTCTAATAATCACAGAGTTAAATAGACTTATTTATGCAGCAACAGGCAATGCTGGACCCAAGTAGTGTGGCCCTCTTGGGTCTACCCACATAGGGCAGGGGTGGTTGTGCTAGGTGAGACATAGGTGAAGAAGGAACAGGGCTAAATTCTTACTCCCGGGTGCATACTTCCTCCCAAGAGGCAAAAAAGAGGTCTTGGGTTGAGCATGCTCACTGGATTTCAGATTCATCCATCATATTAATCCTCTTCTCCCTTCCTGAGGAAGAGCAGTGGAAGCAGGGAGAAGGCAAGAAAGTAGACCTTGAAGGTGGGAAAGCATATGTGCCCCTACAAGTATTATTGTTCTTAGTTTTTGAGTTAGAGTCTCACTCTATTTTTCAGACTGGACAGCCTCAACCTCTTGGCTTCAGGTGATCCTTCCACCTCAGCCTCCTCTGTAGCTGGGACTACTGGCGTGCGCCACCACACCTGGCTAATTTTTGCTTTGTTGCAGAGACGAGGTCTCGCTATGTTGCCCAGGCTGGTCTTGAACTCCCGGGCTCCAGCAATCCTCTTGCCTCGGCCTCCCGAAGTGTTGAGATTACAGGCAAGAGGCACCGTGCCCTACAATTTTTAACTGGTTTTTAAATGCTGCTTTAATTTTGCCTGTCTTGTTTACAATGTGTTTATCTTTGTAAGCCAGATGAAATCCTTTTTAGAGGTAGACTCTGCAAAATGATGACTAAATGATAAATAATCACCACTGAAAGCTGATATGAGAGAGAATGATGATTGAGGGATTAGAGGGAATGAGTTAGGACCCATGGTGAATCACCTGGAATGACGCAGTGCGGCCAGTGGAAGGTGGCACTGCCTCAGTTTCCCGTTGCGATGCTCATGGGTTTTGTGTGTGTTGGGGACAGTTAATCTGCATCACAACAGGTATGTCGTCTGTGCCCTTAGTGATGACTTATTTATTTTTCCTGAAAAAATACTTTTGGGGCTTCTTGGCCTCTGCAGGTCACCATCCTCCTAAACAAATTAGAGGGCAGGTAGGTGGGGGGTGCACATGTGAATGGTGGGCCAGCAGTTTTGAGAGTTGAGGATGCATGGGGAAGCTGAGGACACAGAAGGCAGCCAATTAAAATATATTCATTGCCTGGGTGTGGTGGCTCCTGCCTATAATCCTAGAATTTTGGGAGGCTGAGATGGGAGGATCGCTTGAGGTCAAGAATTCGAGACCAGCCTGGGCAGGCAACATAGCAAGACCCTGTCTCTTCAAAAAATAAAAATTAAAACAAAAATTATCCGGGCATGGTGATGTATGCCTGTAGTCCCAGCGACTCAGGAGGCTAAGGCGGGAGGATCTTGAACCCAGGAATTTGAGGCTGCAGTGAGCTATGATTGTGCCACTGCACTCTAGCCTGAGTGACAGAGCGAGACCCTGTCTAAAAAAAAAAAATCAATTATATATATGCATATACGCACACACACTTCACTTTCTGCACAAAAACACAATAAATCACAAAACATTATCATCCTCATAATAATGATCCTAGCCATGCAGGTATATTGGCTGCTCAAAGATGGGAGAACAAATAACATTAATCAGGCAGAACCCCCCAGACACCCCAGCCCACCCATGTCTCTCTGGCTGCAGAGTTCTCTGACGTCCCCGAGGCCTTCTCCCCATCTGTCAGTGTGTATCTTCTAGGACAGAAGGTAGTTGTTTTCTTCTTTTAAAATGTCTGTCTGAAATTTGTTTTAAAAAAGCACATACTCAAGGGAGCAGGAGGAACTGAGAGGCTGCCTGCCAGGCAGCCAAGTCCTTGGTTTTGCAGAAGGCTAGGCCTTGTCGGCTTTTTCTGGAGAAGCAGAGGTTGTTGGCAATCAGGGCTTCAGGTGGATTCAGGGGCAGGTGGGTTCAGGATGGGGGAGGAGAGCTGGGCCTCATGGTTCCAGGGCAGCAGGCTTTGTGTGGATGTGGAGGAAGGTTGGTGGACTTAGGGGTGCTGTCGGGGCGAGGTGGCCTCACAGCACCTTGGAGGAGGCAGGTGGCTTCTCTTCGGACCCCTCCTGGAATTCCTGCACGTCAACTTCTTGTCGGCGTCCTTATCTGTCGTGCCAGGATCTAGGCCACCCCCTTCTTGGGAGTGTGCCCCTCCTTGAGGTGCTCCCAGGTCTTTCTCTCCCATCTGGTAGGTGTTGTCCATGATATCCAGCATCTTGAACCTGGTGATGCAGCCATCACTGCCCACGACCTAGAGCCTGAAGGCTCACGCAGCATCTCTAGGGTTCTCCACGAGGTCACCAACCACACCTGGATGAACTGGGAAACTCAATCCTCCTGTCTGAAAAGAAACAGGCCAAACATGAGGGGTCCTGTCTGAAAACAAACGGGCCAAACATGGGGGGGGTGTCTCCAAATGGGAAGAACTGTGTGTAGACCTTCTGGAAGCCTGCTTCATCCAACAGCCCCACTGGGCATCCTTCCTGAGCCCCTTGCATCACTGTGACTTCCTTCTCAGTAGAGTAGATTTTCCTGGTCAGTTCCTTCACAGCTTCAGATTTTACTTGCTGTTAGATTCCCCCCATCCTCGGCATCCCCTGCACCCCCTTCCCTGGGCTGGATCATTTGGAGTACCCAGTGGGAGTTGCTGGACCAAGTGAGCTGTAGACCGGGGTGCCGAGGGGCTCTGGGCTGGGCTGGGTGCCTCCACTCTGTCGTCATGGTTGTCCCTGGTTACTGGGCTTCACCACAGTGACTCAGTTTAGATCGGCTGCATGGCTGTCATTTTTGGCTTCTAAGACAAATGAATCTAAGATGCTGAAAAACAAATTTCAGGGTCTAACTGAAAAGTAAAGGGATGCACTGTCTCACTGTGGAGAAGACAGTTGGCAGCCCATTGATGTATTCAGCCCACCCACAAATAGCAGAGAGCAGCTTTTTTAGGAGCATTTATGATATGGTTTTCCAACACGATTTTGTCTATCTCCCTTCACATTGCTCTGAATTCTGTTATCTATGTGATCTGAAACAGTCTTTCTGAAGGCCTAATGGGTGTGTGACTCACCAGGGGATCGTGTCAGAATGCACATTTCTTTTCTGTAAATCTAAGTTGGGCTTAAAAGTCTGTATTTCTACTATACTTCCAGGTAAGGTTATTGCTACTGGTCTGAGGACCATGTGTTGAACAGCAAGGATTGTAAGACAAGAGATGTTTGGCTCTTTTCATCAGAAGAATTCTCTCTTTCTTTGGGCTTGGGGTTGGAGTCACTGTTGGTAAAACCAGCTGCCAATTCCAGTTCTACTTTGTCAGGTAGATCACTACCATCTCTTACTGCATTTGTGCAAGCAAGGTGTCTGTTTTGGGTCTTTCATAAGCTGTGGCTACTTAGAATTCCACGACTGTGTGATATCATGCTCATTGCTAAGTTCAGTGAGAGAAATGACCTTGGATGTATGGTGTCCGTTTGGATATTAATCAAAGAAGGCACCACTTTCTTTTCCTTCCCACTCTGTTCTGTTAGTGGAACTTTTGGTGTCAGAGGTGAGTCTGCAAGCGATGTAACCCCAGGTGAGCTTACCTTATAAGGCTCCTTGATGAGGTAAAGGCACACAGCTCCACACACTTGGCTCTGCTTTTTTTCTTTCAAGACAATCTAGAAATGTTAGCAGAGAACTGGGAGTTTGTTGACAAACTGATGTAAGATCTGTATTGGAAATTGTTTTGGAGAGTGAGGATCGGAAGTTTTTCTGTTGCAAAGAGTGATCAGACAGAAAAGGGGCATACTGGGTCTGGCTTGCTGGGGTTCTTTCCAGCAGTAATATTCAAGCCAAGACGTGTCCTAGAGATCACCTTATTCAATTCCATTTGTGAAAATGATATTTTAACAGGCAAGGAAAGTTGGGCTCCAAAAAATTAAAAGATTTGTGCAATGGAAATCAGTATGGTAGTTCCTCAAAAAATTAAAAATAGAGTTATCACATGATCCAACAATCTCACTTCTAGTATATATATCCAAAAGAATTGAAAGCAGGGTCTTGAAGAAATATTACATAACCATGTTCTTTGCAACATACTCACCATAGCGAGAGGTGGAAGCAAGTCAAGTGTCCATCAACAGATGGATGATCAAAATGTGGTATACACATACAATGGGATATTATTCAGCCTTACAAAGGAGGGAAATTCTGATACATGCTACAACATGGATGAACCTTGACGACATTATGCAAAGTGGAATAAGCCAGTCACAAAAAGACAAGTAATGTATGAATTCCCTTATTGAGATGTATAAAGTAGTCAGATTCCTAGCAAGAAAACATAGAATGGTAGTTGTCAGGGAAATGGGAATTGTTGTTTAATGAGTATAGTTTTTTTTTTTGAGTCAAGTCCTCACTTGTCACCCAGGCTGGAGTGCGGTGGCATGAACAAGACCATCAGGGCTCATGGCAGTCTCGACCTCCTGGACTCATGAGATCCTTCCACTTCAGCATCCCAAGTAGCTGGAACCACAGGCATGTGCCACAATGCCTGGCTAATTTTTTATTTTATTTTTTGTAGAGACGAGGCTTCTCTATGTTGCCTAGGCTGGTCTCTAACTCCTGGGCTCAAGCAAACCTCCAGTCCCAGCCTCCCAAAGTGCTGGAATTATAGGTGTGAAGCATTGCACCCAGCCTGAGTTTCTGCTTTGCAAAATGGAAAAGTTCTGGAGATATGCTGCACAGTGATGTGAATTTACTAGCACTACTCAACTATACAATGGCTAAAATGATTAAAAAAAAATTAGGTTGGGCTCAGTAGCTCAGCCTGTAATCCCGGCACTTTGGAAGGCCGAGGTGAGTGGATTGCCTGAGCGCAAGGGTTTGAGACCAACCAGGGCAACTTGGTGAGACCTCATCTCTACAATAAATAAAAAATCAGAGGGGCACCTGTAGTTCTGGCTACTTGGAAGACTGAGGCGAAGGATCGCTGTAGCATGGCAGGTCGAGGCTGCAGTGGCCGGGAGCTTGCCACTGCCCTCCAGTCTGGGTGACAGAGTGAGTCTCCAACTCAAAAAAAAAAAAAAAAAAAAAAAAAAAAAGATTTGCCCAGATCATAAAGCCAAATGACATTGAGTCTGAATGGATATGTAGACTATAGACCCATCTAAATTAAAAAAACAAAAAACAAAAAACATCAGTGGGGCACGGTGGGGCTCAACCTGTAATCCCAGCACTTTGGAAGGCCATGGTGAGAGGATTGCCTGAGTCTGCAGGTTCAAGACCAGCCTGGGCAACATGGTGAGATCTAGTCTCTACAATAAATAAAAAAATAAGCCGGGCATGGTAGTGCGCACCTGTAGTTCCAGCTACTTGGAAGGCTGAGGCAGAAGGATCGCCTGAGCCCAGCAGGTTTGAGGCTGCAGTGGCCGGGAGCGTGCCGCTGCACTTCTGCCTGGGTGACAAGAGTGAGACTCTAACTCAAAAAAAAAATCTAAGATATTCTGAAGAGTCTGACTCCTTGGATGGTAGAGTCACTTCTCCCCAACCTACATATCATTTAGCACACATTGATTAATATGGGTCTGTACTTCAACTATGAGAATTTTTTTTCCAAGTATGTGTGAATTTCAAGTCATTCCCTTTGGTCATACTTTTAAAAAGAAGACGTAGGGATTTGGGATAAGAAAAATTGAGACAAAGTGGATTTTAGAGTAGGCATTTTAGGACTAAAGTCTTCACGGCGGGAAGTGAAGGTGGAGAAACATACCTGGGGATTTGGGTTGCTCTATTGTGTGTTTTTGGGGAAAGGGGTTGGAATTTTTGGCAATAGAGACTGTGGGTCCATGTCAATATATTCTGCTGTGTGTGGTGCGCCTGCAGTGGCCAGTATTCACGCCCTGTTTTCGGTTTCCCTTTGCCAGAGAAAAAGAGATGGGGATTCCAAGTTACCTGCTTCTCCTCCTCAGAAATCATTCACAATTTCACACGACTCAGGAGGTACAGGTTCTTACCCTCAATTCCCATGGAAAACAGTGTGGTTGTCAGATTATTCTAAAACAGTGATTCTCAACCAGGGGAGATTTTACCCCTTCAGGGACATTTGGCAATGTCCAGAGTCATTTTTTTTTTTTTTTTTTTGAGTTGAAGTCTCGTTCTGTTGCCCAGGCTGGAGTGCAGTGGCATGCTCACAGCCACCGCAGCCGCCACTGCTGGGCTCAGGTGATCCTTCCTCCTCAGTCTTCCAGGTAGCCGGAACCACAGGCACGTGCCACCACGCCTGGCTAATTTTTTGATTTATTGTAGAGACGAGGTCTCACTAAGTTGCCCAGGCTGGTCTTGAACCCATGGGCTCAGGCAGTCCTCTTGCCTCCGCCTCCCAGAGTGCTGGGATCAGAGGTCTGAGCCACCATGCCCGGCCAGAGTAATTTTTGATTGTCACAGCTTGGAGTCTACTGGCATTTGTTGGTGTTTGGGCCTGGAATGATGGTGAACATCGTCTGTGCCCAGGAGAGCCCCCCGCCACATGAAATAATTATCCAATAAGGAATTGCCAATCATGATACTCCAAACTCTTTTCATCCTATGCTTTCAAGTTAACCAATATCTTGAGTTCCTTTAATCTTGGAACTAATCTTGAACTTAGAAATCTCTAAGTCGTAGGATCAGAAGAGTATGATGGAGGAGACTTGGGAAAAAAAATCTTTGTAAATAGGAAGCTCTTCTAGCAGGCAAGAGGTAGGAAATAGAAATTATTTGAGCTCCACTGCTTCATCGCTGCCTAGTAGATATTGTAGTATCTGTACTATATTGTGCTATTAGTAGCTTACAGGAGATGCTGTAGCATGCCACAGTGGACTATTTTTAGTGGGTGCACAAGCATTAAGGCTTTCGTGGTTTCTATGGTGACTTAAGTTTCCATTAGCCTTAAATCATGGTGATTTTCTGGACCATATTCTTGGTTGGGAATACTACAGTACTTGAAGAGGGAGTTGATATAATTGTGTGTGTGTATGTGTGTGTGTGTGTGTGTACTGAGGAGACTAGCATGTCATTTCCCCCTGATATCTGAGCTCTGTTTTAGTGCTGGTGAGTTTAGTAAAGAAAACATCAAGATGAAGATTTCGGAAAAACTCGAAAGCAATTAATCAGTATTCTAAAGCAGAGCTCATCAACCAGATAATTGGATGTCAAGAGGAGATGTAAGATAGATTTAATGAGGGGTTATAAGGCTTAGGACTTTTCTTAAAAATGACAGCTTAATTATCTAGAAAACAAAAAAAGACACAAGAAACTGTGGTATGGCTTCATATGTGGAGTCTAACAGGCATTTTTGAGTGTTTAAAATATCCCAGGCATTGTGTTAAATACCTTGTCTAATTTTTAAAATTTAAATCGACAATTTATAATTGTATAAACTTATGGAGTAGTACAAGTTGATGTTGTGATTTATGCCTACAATGCAGAATAATTAAATCAAGCTAATTAACTTATCTATCACCTCAAATACTTAACACTTTTTGTAGTGAGAACATTTGAAATTTGCTCTTATAGAAATTTTGAAATGTACAATCCTCAATTATTAACTGTATTCACTACACTGTGCAATAGAAATGAAAAAGAAAACATATTCTTTCTAACGGATTTTGTACCCTTTGACTATTATCTCCCCATTTCTTCCAGACCCCAGCCTCTGTAACCATCATTCTGTTGTCTGCATCTATGCATTTGTTTTAGATTCCACATGTAAATGAGAACATGTGGTATTTGTTTTTCTGTGCCTGGCTTATTTCACTTAGCATGATGTTCTCCAATTCCATCCATGTTGTTGCAAATGATAGACTTTCCTTCTTTTTTAAGTCTGAATAATATTCCATTACATATATGTACACCACATTTTCGTGATCTCTTCTGTTGATGAATATTTGGGTTGATTTCATAACTTGGCTATTGTGAATAGTGCTGCAGTGAACATGGACATGCGGTTATCTCTTTTGATAAACAGGTTTCAAATCTTTTGTGTAAATACCCAGAAGTGGGATTGCTAGATTATATGGGAATTCTATTTTTAGTTTTTTGAGGAATCTCCATAGAGTTTTCAATAATGGCTGTACACTAATTTACATTCCTACCATCAGTGTTCAAGTGAGATCTCTTGGCTCCACATTCTCGACAGCATTTGTTACCTCTTGCCTTTTTGGTAATAGCCATTAAGACAGTTGTGAGATGATGTCGTATAGTGGTTCTAATTTGCATCTTCCTAATATTTAGTGATGTTATGCGGTTTTCCATATGTCTTTTGGCCATTTGTAAGTTTTTTGAGAAATGTCTGTTTAAGTCCCTTGCCCATTTTTTAATTGGGTTTTTTGTTTTCTTGCCATTGAGTTGTTTGAGTTCCTTGTCTATTTTGGATAGTAACTTTTCATTGGATGTGTAACTTGCAAATATTTTCTCTCAATCTGTAGGTTGTCTCTGCACATTGTTAACTGTTTCTTTTGCTGTGCAGAAACCTTTTATTTTGACATGATACCATTTGTCTATTGCTTTTGTTGCCTGCACTTTTGGGGTCAGATCCAAAAAATTATTGTCAAGACCAAAGTCATGTAGTTTTTCCCGTATGTTTTTTCTGAGTAGTTTGTCTATTTTATTTCATCCTCAGAAAAATTCTGTGTAGCAGCTGCTTTGTTTTCCACATTTTATGGATGAGAAAATCAAGGTTAAATAATGTATGTAAGATCATCAAAAAGTGACCAAGCCAGGAGTCAAGGTCTTCCTCTAAAGCCAAGGCTCTATCCATTGAGCTTATGGAGAGGGGAAGGAAAAGTTTGTAAATTTCAGGTGTGATTTTGGCTGTGTGTTTCTTTATTTCATTATCTATAAAGGAGATGAAGGGGTATGGCTAGTGTTTCTTAGATTCTTGTTGCCTCTTAAACACTCTATGCTTTGTTCAGCCTGACTTGTTAAGATGTTTTTCTGGAATGTGGGACTTATGTCTCAAGAGGAGTCCTTATAGCAAAAACATGGAACCAACCATACTGCCCATCGAAGCTGGATTGGATTAAAAAAATGTGGTACATATACACAATGGAATATTACGCAGCCATAAAGACGGACAAGCATATGGACTTTGCAGCAACTTGAATGGATTTAGAGTGGATCTTACTCAGTGATCTATCGCAGAAACAAAGAACAGAGTACCACATGTTCTCACTCATAAACGGACCTTGAACAATTATCATAATACTATAAGAAAGGGATTGGCAGTAGTGGGAAACTGCCAGGGGAAGGAGGGGCACACCTCATCAACAAAGCTACCTGCATAATGAACATTTGTATACCTAACCTGAATTGTACCCCACATCTTAAAAAAAAAAAGAGGAGTCCTTGATTCATCAGATGCCTGACTCTTGAATACTCAACATTTAAAAAATCATTATTATTATTTTTTAAGTGTGGATCTTACTCTGTCACTCAGGCTAGATAGAGTACAGTGGTATGTTCAAGGCTCACAGCAACCTTAGACTCCTGGGCTCAAGTGATCCTTCTGCCTCAGCCTCATGAGTAGCTGGGATTACAGGCACACACCTTGTGGCTGATTTTTTTTTTGTTTTCATAGAATCAAGGTCTCTCTATGTTGCCCAGGCTGGTCTCGAATTCCTGTGCTCAAGCAATCTGCCACCTCGGCCTCCCAAAGTGCTGGGATTACAGGTGGTGAGCCACTGCACACGGCCTCCCTCGAGCACTTTCTCCATCCCTTGGTGGCTTGAGAGATGTTGTTGTGTTCTCCCTGGGAAATCAGGCATTCCATTTGCCCCTTTACCCAGCAATTGTGAATTACTTGATGGTAAATTCAGAGTCTGCTTCCCCTCCTGGGAGTTGTGACTGCTCGTGAAACTGTCACCCTGTAAAAATGCTAATTTCCTGTTACTTAATATAACCTAGAAAGACAGGTGCAAGTTACTCTTGCTTATAAAAGTAAAGCATATTCTTGTAATTAATATTCTCAGCAGGATGAAATTATATAATCTGCAAGTGTCTAAATTGAATTATATAGCTCTTGCCTTTCTAGCATGAGTGGATACTTTAATAATAATAATAGTGGGTTTTGGTTTTGTCAGGTGTTTTCCTATGGGGGGCTTAAATTCTTATGATAGTCATAGAAGTTTTAAGATGCTTGTTTTGAGTAAGGAGAGGGAAGAAATTTTAAGTGAACAAGACTGTGTAGAGTGAATCCCAGATCTGAGCCTTCCTGGCTGTAAATCAATATCTGGTCAATGTATAATGATGAACCAACAATCCTCATTTACTCGATGTCTTTACATATTTTTGGGTGAAAGATCATTTGCCAGTATTTTGTCTAGAAATGTACTTACGTCTATGGTGTTTAATTTTGACTAGAAGGGAAATGTGTCCTGATTTGAACTGCATTTTAGTGGCTTTCCTTTTGGCATAGGACAGCAGCAACTTTTAACACGATACAGATATCTTTGTGAGAGAAATTGGAAAAATTACCTATGGGAAAGTCTTACTTTAAAAAAAAATCTTAGAATAATAATGTCAAGCTTTGGTTTTGTTGTCTCCAGTTATTGAAAACAACTTTGACTGAGATATCTCCAGTAATTTATTGCTGTTAAACTTTCAAAATACATTAGTTTGAATTTCTTTAATTAGGATTGGTGAACGGCAGTGGTAGCTACATGGAAGACAGGAAAAGTGATGGGTAGTGTTACTTCCAATTGCTGGGTTCAGTTTTTTGGGGTGTGCAATATTCTCAGTGCACACTTTTAAATTTATTTTTCTGAGTTGGAGTCTCACTCTGTTGCCCAGGCTGGTCTTGAACTCCTGGGCTCAAGCGATCCTCTCATCTTGGCCTCCCAAAGTGCTGGGATTATAGGTGTGAGCCACCTCGTCAGGCTACTTTCTTAGAGCCATTGTTGTCAGGGAGAGGTCCCACAGACCTCTCACGTGGATTCCAGTGGGACCCTCACATGGATTCCAGTGGGGGCACTTATATAAGTCTCATACCACTTTGGAAATCAGTTAACTTAGGACCTAACTTGCAGATCACCCGGTTTTGTAGAAATGGTAAACCATACACAGATGGCTAATTTATCATTTGACACAAACTCAACTGTAATTACTAACATGGCTTTGACCAAATCACATATTCTTTTAGGTCTCATTTCTTCTGCAAAATGTTTCACCTGTGTTTTCCGATGGCTTTTTTTTTTTTTTTTTTTTGAGATGGAGTCTCACTCCATTGACCAGGCTGGAGTGCAGTGGCATTCTCCCAGCCACCACAGCCTCGACCTGCTGGGCTCCAACGATCCTTCCGCCCCAGCCATCCAAGTAGCCAGAACTACAGGTGTGCACTACCACGCCTGGCTAATTTTTGATTTATTGTAGAGATGAGGTCTCATCAAGTTGCCCGGGTGGGTCTCGAACCCATGGGCTCAGGCAATCTACGCGTCTTGGCCCCTCAAAGTACTGGGATTACAGGCTGAGCCATCGAACCCAGCCGTTGGATGGCTTCTAATGCAAGGTGTGATTTTTCTTGAAAACTTGATTAGTTATTGAAACAATGGGAGAGGGAGTCATAATACTGTATACTGCATTTTTTTTTTGAGTTGGAGTCTCACTCTGTCGCCCAGACTGGAGTGCAGTGGCCGCTGCCGGCCACCGCAGCCTCGACCTGCTGGGCTCCGGCGATCCTTCCGCCTCAGCCTTCCGAGTAGCCGGAATTACAGGCATGCGCTACCATGCCCGGCTGATTTTTTGATTTATTGTAGAGATGAGGTCTCGCTGCCCAGGCTGGTCTCGAACCCACGGGCTCAGGCAATCCACTCACCTCAGCCTCCCAAAGGCGCGGGATTACAGGCTGAGCCACCGAGCCCGGCTTATACTGCATTTCTAAAACTAACCCTAAGAAATAGCTCCTGATCCCCAAGGAACTTAAAAATTGATTTGATGTTTTCTTTTCTTTCTTTTTTTTTTTTGAGTTAGGATCTCTCTCTCTTGCTCAGGCTGGAGTGCAGTGTCATGATCCTAGCTCACTGCAGCCTCTACCCCCTGGACTCGGGTGATTCTTCTGCCTCAGCCTCCTGAGTAGCAGTGTGCACCACCACGCCTGGCTACTTTCTTAAATTTTTATTTTTGTAGAAATGAGGTCTCATTGTGTTGCCCAGCTGGTCTTAAACTCCTGGACTCAAGCAGTTCTCCTGTCTCAGACTTCCCTAGTGCTGAGATTATAGGCATGAGCCACCACACCTGACCTGACGGTTTCTTTAGAGCCATTTATTTTAGATGAGTTAAGATGATCTGTGAGCTTTGTGACCTTCAAGCAAGTCACTCAACATCTCTGGATTTCTTTCAGTTTTTACATTTGTAAATTGATAGGGGTTGAATGAGAGGATCTCAAAGAATGTTCCCAGAACTACATTCTGATTTCTTCTGGACCTACTGTGTGCATAGACCTGTACTCGAGGTTGAATCTTGTGGTTAAGAGTGTGACTGCTGGAGCCTGGCCGCCTGAGTTTGAACCCTGTTTTTGTCCTGGCCAGTGGTGTAACCTGGGGCAGGTTCTGTGACCACTGTGCCCCTGTTAACACAGGGATCGTAGTGGGTCATTGTGAGTTAATGCCTGTGATGCACTTAAAATAGGGCCCGGCCTGGCACAGAGTTAAACACTAAAATATGTCGGCTGTCATGACTTTTAAAAAATTAATTCTGTTCAGGAAGAGAGTGGCGTTAGCTTTCATTGTAGCTGGCAGGTTACAGCTCTTTTTGTGGCTTTTCTGAACGGGTCGCCTGCCTCATAAGCTGGGCTTGTTCAGCATGTCTGTGTTGACTGGGTCTGTTGGTTTGCTGTGTGTTAGGCTGACCCTGAGTCAGAAAGTACAAGGAACGTGGATTTCTTGGCTGAGCCACGCCTCTTCTTTGGGTCCCTCCCTGCCCCCAAAGTGATGTGTGGGATCTGTGCTTCCTTGTGTCTGGGATGTCTGTTACTCCTCCCCCTACAAAGTAAAGAGTGATTGTGGAGAGAAGGAAGACAAAGCCTTCGGGTTATAAATAGCTTCTGAATGAGATTCTGTTGCTATGGGCTTCTGATAATTATGATGGGAGCTGTTGGCTATAATCAAATTTAATTGCTAAGGAGCATAGGGTGGTAGTCCTAAATAGGTACACTCATGGGCTATCTGATGCTTTTTCCATCGGATTTCAGATGTTAAAATCTCTGATGATGTCTCCAACCAACATAACCTGGTTGTGTATGAGGGTAACTCCTGAACCTTTTGGGGATCCTGAGGCAGGCCTGTGACTTTCATGGATATTCTACCTATGGATGTGTTGGCTCACGTGGTTTGGTATAGACGGGAGGTGGGATGGATTCTATCAGAGAGTCAAAGTCCCTGAAATACAGGAACAGGTCTTCTTAGCTTCTCTCACAGATCCACACAGTCTGTGTTTGTGTGTGTGTGTGTGCATGCGACTCTTGTGTATATCAGGTTGGGGTGGAGAAGGGAAAGAAAACCAGCGGAAGAAATGGCCGCAACATATTTTTGGGGATTGTTTCCTACTGTTTTCCAGAAAATGTATCCCGATCTTACTATTGCTGGAGTAGGCATTTTTGGATTTCTCTTAATTCTCACTTATCCAAGGTCAAATGATAGTTTATAGATTATTGTCAAAGCTTCTTGGTCTTCCTGTTGGTGCTCCATTCAGAGTTTGCATAGGTATAGAAAGGAAATCAAGGCCTAATTAATTGACTATTCTGTTTAATTACTCCCATAAAAGGTTTTTCTTCAAAAGTTGAAAGGGATGTCTGAAATAAAATTTGGATTCCCAGCTTTGATCCATATTCTTTATGCCATAATATCACATCATTGCCGAGTTGTCAGTGTTTGTTATAATTTGGCTTTCTTCTGTCTTTACTGTGGGACCTGGCAGGGTACCTCCTTGTCTTCCTTCCTATCCATCTTTGAGGCCTCAGGCTAACTAAGATGACACATTTAAAGTGTCCCAGATCTCTGCAGGCCCCTACCCTAACCTCTCTACCAGCTTGCTTTGCCCCCACACGTGGCCCTTATGCCCACTGCCTGGTAACCAGTTCCCTTCTCCCACCGCAGTCCCTGGGGATGCTCAAGGACTGTGTCCTCGGATCTTAATTGTGACTTAGAGCATGCTGAACTTTGATCGCGCTTGGCTTTACCCTGCAGCTCGGCCAGCTCCACTAAATGCCGTGCTTCCTCAAGCTCTCAGAAACCCTATCTGGTCTGGGGCACCGGAACCCCCTTGTTCTGGCATTAAGGCACCCACAGGTGCTTCGCGGTACACAGCTGTCATTCTCGGTAGGGATTATCTGTGTCTGTAGCTGGTGAACTCACTGGGTTAGGCATAGCCCCATGTTAATGACACTTGTGATCATGAGCATGAGTTGTGTGTGAGTCAGTCACCACTGCTGTGCTCTATATTGCCCTGCTCTCATCTTGTCCTGTTAACTTGCCAACGATGCCACTGATCGCCACTGATCTCCGGGAGGCAGGGAACAGGAGCAAAGCTCTCCCATTACCATTGCAAAGAGCAAGAACAAAACCAAAACAAAAAGCAAACTCTGTTCCTCCCGCTGCTTACAACACACACACACACACACACACACACACACACACACACACACACACACACACACACACACACCGCCCCTCCGGTCAATAGCTGTATCTCAGTACATGGAAGATAGCATAATAATAATGATTAACTTGGCATAATAATGATGATATGGTAATTATCATCATCATTTTGTAGTAGCCCTGAGGAGGCAGAGTGCTTAAATGTTCTAACCAAGTTACTTTTAAATGACTCAAATGATTCTAATCTTTCAAAATTTTCTTTTGGCAAATTTGACTGTTCTGATAGATTGCTTGTTTTTTTTTTTCTTTTTAAAATTTATGTGGCAAACAAAACATTTATGCTTGTTTCATTTGGCAAATTGTACTGAGGTTAAAAAAGAAGTATTCCTTTTCCTTTTTGGTGTTGGTATCTTTTCAAATACTTAAAAGATAAATTGCTGGGCTCGGTGGCTCAGCCCGTAATCCTGCGCTTTGGGAGACTGAGGTGAGTGGATTGCCTGAGCCCACGGGTTCAAGACCCATCTGGGCAACTTGGCGAGACCTCATCTCTACACTAAATCAAAAAATTAGCCGGGCATGGTAGCACACACCTGTAGTTTCGGCTACTTGGAAGAAGGCAGAAGGATTGCTTTAGCCCAGCAGGTTGAGGCTGCGGTGGCTGGGAGCATGCCCCTGCACTCCAGTCTGGGTGACAGAGTGAGACTCCAACTCAAAAAAAAAAAAAAAAAAAAAGATAAATTGTCACTCTGAGTTATTAGACTCAAAATACATGTTGATTATTGCACATTTTCTTTAATCAGCTGATTTCAGATTATGCTGGCTTTTTTTTGAAACTGTAGGTTTGTCTTACTTTAAGAAAAACTGGTACACAAAAATAAAAACATAGACTATTAGCAGTGGCTCATGCCTATAATCCCTGCACTTGGGAGACTGAAGTGGGAGGATTGCTTGAGACCAGGAGTTTGAGACCAGATTAAGCAACAAACCAAGACCCTCATCTAAAAAAAATAAAAATTTCAGGTGGAAAGGTGAATTTCCTACATTGTAATAAAGTTCTCTTCTTGATTATGAATTCTGCTAGTTATGATGACTAAAATTTGTACTTTGTATGCAGCTTTTGAGAGCATATTCGGCCCCTAAAATTCCACATATCTGGTGACTCAAGCCTGTAATCCCAGCCCTTTGGAAAGCCAAGGTGAGGGGATTGCCTGAGCCTACGGTTTCGAGAACACCCTGGGCAACTTGGCGAGACCTTGTCTCTACAATAAATCCAAAAAAACAAAATTAGCCAGATGTGGTAGTGTGTGCCTGTAGTTCTGGCTACTTGGAAGGCTGAGGCAGAAAGATTGCCCGAGCCCAGCAGATCGACCCTGGGGTGGCTGTGAGCATGCCACTGCACTCTAGCCTGGGTGACTGAGTGAGACTCCAACTCAAAAAATAAAAAAAAAAATTCTGCACATCTATTCACAATAGCTAAAATATGGAAACAGCTTAAGTGTCTATCACTGGATGAATGGAATTAAAATGTGAGATAGTGTGTAGATTAACAGTGGGATCCTATTCACCCTTAAAAAAACAGGAAATTCTGCCGTTTGTGACCACCTAGATGAACCGAGAGGACATTATGTTAAGTGAAATAAGTCAGGCACAGAGCTACAAATACCACATGATTTTTACTTATACATGGAATCTAAACAAGGCTAGCTCATAGAAGTAGTGGGCAGGATGGGGTTGGTCAGAGAAAGGGGAGACATTAACAGGTACAAAGCTTCAAGTGGGCAGAAGGAATAAATTCTGATCTCCTTTTTTTTTGAGTTGGAGTCTCACTCTTCGCCCAGACTGGAGTGCAGTGGCCGCTCCCGGCCCCCGCAGCCTCGACCTGCTGGGCTCCGGCGATCCTTCCACCTCAGCCTTCCAAGTAGCCAGAATTACAGGCATGCGCTACCATGCCTGGCTGATTTTTTGATTTATTGTAGAGATGAGGTCTCGCTGCCCAGGCGGGTCTCGAACCCGCGGGCTCAGGCAATCCACTCACCTCAGCCTCCCAAAGGCGCGGGATTACAGGCTGAGCCACCGAGCCCGGCTAATTCTGATCTCCTATTATGCAGCTTGGTGACCACAGTTAATAATAATATGTCGAATATTTCAAAATAGCTAAAAGAGAGGATTTTAAATGCCCTTCCACAAAGAAATGATGAATATTTGAGGTGATCAATGTGCTAATTATCCTGATTTGGTCATTCACAATGTGTACATCTATTGAGACATTCTATTATAACCATATAGTGTGTACCTATATGAAATTATTACTTGTGAATTAAAAATAAAATAAAACTTAAAAAAGCCTCACATGTGTATTCCTATTCCAGCTGTTTATTTCTTACTGATCACAGAATCTGGCCAATAAGCAGCTCTCTGCCGTTTGTGTTTCTCTCTTCTCTTTTATTTGGCATCATCTGAGATTTTAATTTGAGGGCTGCTAATTCTTTCATTGATGTCACAATTCAAGCTTACCACCAAGGCTATAGGTTCCCACTGGGACCTTCCCTAATGCTGAAAACATTATTGGTTGATTATTACCTTTTGCTTTAATTTACTCTGAGTTAAAATCCTTTGACTGCTCTAATGTGAGTCAGTCTGAATTAATGTTTCAGAAAAGACCCTAGGAGGCTATGTCTGCTAATTTAGTTACTAAATAAAAAAAAATCCATTTTTTTCCCTAAAATGGCCAGATAGTTTATTGCTGATTTTATTACCTAATTTGTCTATTCTGTGAATTTTTTTGTTAGCTGTACTTTTTTTTTGGTGTCAATATAATTGAAAAATTCACTGGCTTCTTTTTTGTATTTTAATTTTTAAAATTAATTTTATTTTAAAGATGTAGGGTACAATTCAGGATTAGGTATACATGTAGTCATTGTACAGGTAAAGTTTGGGCCTCCCTTTGGTCCCCACCTTGCCTGGTTTGAGATCAATTACCCTTATTGATGTTATGTGCCCAACATCACATAACCCCTGGCAGTTTCTGGCTACTGCCAATCACTTTATTATAGTATTATTGTAAATATTTAGGATCCACTTCAATGAGAACATGTGGTACTCCGTTCTTTGCTTCTGTGACAAATCATTGAGTATTATAGACTCTAAATCCATCCAAGTTGCTGTGAAGCAGTGGTTTCTTTAAAAATGAAATCAGAAATTAGTTGCCAGTGTGCCATGCATGGGTTTAGCAACGGACCCCCCCCTTATGGCTTTGTACATCTAAACCTGCCATTGCAATTAAATATAGTTTCTCCAGGTATAGATCGATACATCAAAGGCTGTGTTAACAAAGCATTACTACTCCCTAATGGATGAGTTTCTAATTTCATTATCATTAAATCAGGTTTTTAGTGGCCAGTTTAGTCATTTTAATGGGATTATTGTGTTTGTATCCATTAAATCCCAGAATTTCTTCTTCTTTTAGTTTTCTATAAATTATTGAGGCTGGAATAAACATATTATATTTGATTCATTAGCCTCCCACGTTCCAAGTTTCAGTCAAATGTGCTTTCCTTTCTTTCTAAGGATTCTTTTACCTTTTTTTTTTTTTTTTTTT
>NW_007231951.1:22688-63812 GCF_000164805.1 Carlito syrichta
GGGGAGGGGGAGGGGAGAGGACAGGGACAGAGAGATGTAGGGAGAGGGCTGTATTTATTAGTGTAGCAGGGGCAGGAAGGGTCGTGTTAGCATTCTATTGGGGATGGGGTAGAGCGGGGATAGGGTGGGCCGAGGTTGTGTTACATTTTATTGGAGGTACAACAGGGCTGATTTGTTATAGGAGGAGGCTGTTGGCTCGCAGATTTGAACTTCGCGCACGTGGGAAACCGTACAAGCTTAGGGTCTTTGTTGTTTTGGGTGGCAGTGCCATCTTGGGGGCGCCCTTCTGACTGTTCTCTGCGCCCTTCAGTTGCTGTTTAACTCTTGGTGGGGCGTTTTGTGTTAATGAGAGCTTTATTTCTATTGGAGGAAAAAGCAGTATGTTGTCATATGTGATAATTCTAACTCTCTAAGGACACTTGAGAAATTACTTCATTTCTCTGTCAAATGCTCGAAAAACCTTAAGCGATTACTTACAGATAACAGACTTCTAGAATTTCATGAATTGAATTTATCTTCAAGATTCTCTAGAGTAGTGACTCTCAAACATGAGGATCACTTGGAAGGCTTGTTCAAACTCAGATTGCTGGGCTCTACCCCTACAGAGGTAAAAGGGAGATGAGAATTTGCATTTCTTTTTTTTTTTTTAGATTAAAAAATATAGTTTCTTTAAAAGTAAATTAGAGAGAGAGAAGGGAGAGAGGAGATTCACCTCCCCAAGGTGGGGGAGGGGACCAAAGCCAGGAAGCATAGCGACAGCCGTGGTTCAAAAAGCCCATGGCCACACCAGAGTCTAGCAAGGCAATGGCCAAGAATTTGCAGTTCTAACAAGGGTCCAGGTGATGCTGATGTCACTGCTTTGGTGACAATTCTCTATGTTCGACAGAACTTCTCTCATTGGCTCATTTTTTCATTCTTTCAACAATCATTTACTCACTCCCTGTATTCTCAGGCAGTGTTTTATGTGCTGGGCCTTATAGCGACTCACAGGACAAAGATCTTGTCTCTGGGAACCTCTATTCTAGTGTGAGAAGCAGACGTACATCACATCATGTTTGGAGAGGATAAGGGCTACAAAGAAGTAGTCAACTAAAGGTAGGACACTCTAGGAGAAGGAAGAAGTAAAAGGACCCCTTGGTGGTCAGGGAAGATTTCTACAAGGAGATGAGTCTTCCAGACAGAGGGGTGGCATGTTTAAGAGCCTGAGTTAGGAAGGTGGTTGGTAGATTTGAATCTCAGCGGGAAGGAGGCTGATCCTACTAAGAGTCAAGAGAGCAAAAGGGAGAGTGGCCAAGAGGGACACAGAACATTGAAGAGTCACTCACAAAAACATTACTGTGACCAGATAAGTTCAGAAAATTCTGATCTCAGCAACATTACATGTTTTTCTTCACTGCAGAATTTCCTAAAGTCTTTATTGTACTGTTACCCATTATTAATCTCCAGGAAAGGAAAAAGGGATTTCGTTTTTCTCAAGTTTGCATGATCATGAAACTTTTTTTTTTTTGAGTTGGAGTCTCACTCTGTTGCCCAGGCTGGAGTGCAGTGGCACACTCGTGACCACACCAGCTTTGACCTGCCGGGCTCCAGCAGTCCTTCTGCCTCGGCCTTCCAAGTAGCCGGAACTATAGGCGCGTGCTACCACGCCCAGCTAATTTTTGATTTATTGTAGAGACGAAGTTTCACCAAGTTGCCCGGGCTGGTCTTGAACCCGTGGACTCAGGCAACCCACTCACCTCGGCCTCCCAAAGTACTGGGATTACAGGCTGAGCCACCAAACCCGGCCGATCACGAAACTTTTAAGCCAACAATCATCTCAGAGACTGATGTTCTTAGAAACCTGTTTGGGAAACCTTGCACTAGTGTGGAAATCTTACTCTCATTTCCTAGCTGAGGAAATGGAGGACCAGAGGAATTAAATAACTTTTTCAAAGTAATAAAGTTTGAGGTGACGTGTGGTGATGTCAAGAACACTGAGTGTGGAAGTGGAAGACTGGGTTTGAGACTTTGCTCTGCCATTTTGTTAATGTTTGACCTGGGACACGTCTGAACTCTGTAGGTCAAATGTGTCCAACTTTTTGGCTTCCCTGGGCCGCATCGAGTAAAGAGGAATTGTCTTGAGCCGCACATAAATCACATAATGTAGTTAGTGTATATACATAATAAGACTTCTTTTTTAATATATTTTTTATTATAAAGCTTAGAAAAATGAGAATAATATAAACCTAGTGAGAAATGTGACCTTGTTTTTGTAAAACTAATCAATTTCTGGTTCGATGGAAGTGGTCGTAATTCTTAGTGAGTTCCAGGGTGTTAGAAATGTTTGTTCGGATTTTTTCTTTGTATGCTTCATAATTGAAAACAGCTGCTCACAAATGTATGCACTCCAAAAAATGACGTCATGAGTCAGGTGTGATTGTGGTGTTAAAAAATGGAACCGTGCGTGAGGTCATGAAGAAAATAAACGCTAAAGACACATGATGTTAAAAGATTTCGTGGGGCCGCATTTCTAGCTGTCCTGAGTTGTATGTGGCCTGAGGATCGCAGGTTGGCCATGCCTGATGTAGGTGTTAGTTTCCTCAACCCAAATGCAGGACTGTGCTGTCAGTCCTCTAAGGACCCTGAAGTCGCTCTGGATGAATGACTAATGATTTTGTCAAATTTTTTGAGTAAGGGGCTTGTGTCAGTGAAGCTGAAGGAACCACACTAGGAGATGCACGTAAGTACGTTTAACAAATACCACCATGTAGGTTATTTTTGCATTCAGATGAATATACTTTCCAGACAAGTAATTAAAATAATGTTTGTCAGAACGTAAAACTCTAAATCATAAAATGTTGGTAAAGAAAGAAACACATAAAGACTAAAATCTCTGGTAATGTACTTGACTGCAAGCTATTTTAGCATAAATATCCATTTTCATGAAATTCATGGTTGATTTGAATACAAACAGTAGATACTACAGCAGGTGAAATTCATTTTTTTTTTTAGTGCTTTATGGGGAATTGTTGAAGGATTTTTTTTTAAAAACTCTTAGATTTTAGTTTTTTGCTGTCTGCAGTTACTTTGGACTGTTGTTCTCTGGACTAAATTTCCTGCTGCAGTCCCGGCTGTACTCCTTGGAAGACTGAGGCAGAAGGATTGCCTGAGCTCAGGGGGTCGAGGCTGTGATGAGCCGTGATTGTGCCGCTACCCTCCAGCCTGGGCGACAGAGTGAGACCCCAACTGAAAAAAAAAACAAACCAAAGATGCTAGAATAAGAATGCTTCTTTTTTTCTTACTTAAAAAAAAAGCAAATATTGAATTTCATTCTGAATCTTTTCCTTGTTGACTTTACTGTATATAATGTTGTTTATCCTGATAGTCTGAGCTTCCTTTAATGGTCAAATCAATATTTGCTTGAATATCTCCTGAAGCAAGCCTTCTGTCATTCAATTCTTAGGGAAGGCCATTAGATAGTTGGATATAGGATTTTTTTTTTTCTTAATGAAAGAAACTCCAACTGGTAGAATCTCAGTGGCAGGGCAAATGCTTCCGTTGTGCCTAACATAACCTTTGGCACAAGGCAGATGCTTCCTGTGTGTCAACTGAAAAACTGCAGAGCAGCACTGCAGACCCGGAAACGTTACATCTCAGATATTTTTAAATGTATTGAATATTGGTCATGACTTTTATTCATCGAATATTTGTCAAGAATGTTCATTCTTCTAAATGAACAGAGCACCGTTTTCTTTTTTTCTTTTTAATTTTAAAGATGTGGGGTACAATTCAGGGTTAGGTATACAAATGCTCATTATGCAGGTACCCTTGTTGATGAGATGTGTCCTCTTATAGTATTATGGGAGTTGTTCAAGTCTGACAGAGCACAGTTTTCAATGCTACAATTTAACAGTGTAATACACTCACCTCCCCCCAGATCTCTCATCTCCTGACTCAGTACATCTATGTCTTGGATTTACAGTGTCTCCTCATTTTGTTGTGAGAGCTGCTATTCTGGTTTTGCAGAGGTGTCAAATCACGTTTCTCTGGCCCTTGAGTGATCGTGCTGGGGGTGCTTATGTGCATGTTCTTGTTTCCCGTTTTCGCTTCCTTGAAGCTTACCCTAGAACACCCTGGTGGTGATGGGGTACAACAGGCAAGGAATGAGAGAGCAAGTGGATGTGATCAGAAAAACTTGGCGTGCCAGCTTGGAAGGGCAGGTATAAGAGGCCTCAGCTCTGCACATCTTCATGGCCAGCAAGATGGGAAATTCCAGCCTCTTGCTCTTTTTCCTTCCCTTCTTCCTCCCTTCCTCCCTTCTTTTACATGATGTAGGTGACATTCAGAAGGAAATACACTGTCTATACAATGGCAGTCCTGGCAACAATTCTTTGTTCTTTTCAGATCCCTTGAAGTCATGATGTGCCTCTGGCCTTTGTTCTTCTACTCACCCCATGTGGCTCAGTCTTCCTGGGCTGTCTGTAGTCATGTTATTTTGTAATCCCTCGGAATGTCAAAGGACTCCCTTCACTTTACCTATCCCACATGCCTGCTGATGTTAGATCACTAATATCACTGTCTTTTTTTTTTTTAAGTTGATACCGCTCTTGTTTATTGTAGTAGGATGAAACAGATGACCATTTTACATGATAATCTTATATAGTTAACTTTTTTGGTAATAAGAGAAGCTAAAATCTAGTTATTTAGCAAAACCCTCCAAACACTGTAATTTTATTAGTTCTAGTCCCTATGTAGTACATGAGATCTCTGGACTTGTTCATCCTACATATCGATTCTCTCTATAGCCCTTGACCTACATCTTTTCATGTGTCCCCCATGCAGGTCACTCGCCTCTCCCAGCTAGTGATAACCATTGTTTCATTCTCTAGCTCTGTGGATTTGGGCTCTCTCTCTCTCTCTTTTTTTTTTTATCTCACATAGAAGATCTTTACTGTCTTTGGCCCTTTACTTAATGATGCCTCGAGGAAGATACAATTATTTGCCTTTCAACATTCGGGCTGATTCTTCTCCTTGGTTTTTATTTTCGTCTCATGTCCAGCACTATTATTTGCATACTTTTTTCGGACAGTATGGGTCAAAACTGTTCACAGAATACAAGGTAAATGAACAGAAGAGAAGTCAACAATATGCAGACATACTTGATTTAATAGATTGGCTGAGGGTGACTGTGCTGTGTAATGGCAAGGCTCGTTAGCCAGGAGGCAGTGTTGTATCCTGGGCCAATTTTTACTGTTTGAGGACAAATTATGTTTCTTGGGGTCATGAAAACACATACACAGTGCTGACAAAGATGTGTGTAAATAAATATATATGTCTGAGGATAAAGATGTTTCAGAGACAGAGAATATTTAGATGAACTAGCACAGTGTGTGCTATCCCTAAACAAGTAGGCGTGTCTTCCAGAATTATGCCAAACTACTTGCATTTGAGCCCTTGTTTTAGGGTCTGTGTCTGGGGAACTCAGCTTAAGACATTTGCAGTAGCAAAGACTTTCATATGTGTGAGAAGATAATTTTAGATTATACTAAGACTATGGATTTAGTTGGAATGCCTCCCTTGTTCCTTCATTAAGATGCACAGTAGGGAAGCATCTTACTTAAAGAAAATGCTCATATGTTATATGGTTATAGCATCTAATTCATTGTTTAGCTAAATGAATATTAAAAATGATAATCATATGTGTAATCAGTTTATACCAAGGTTGTTAGAGTGAATTGTTCACCGGAGATGTAAGGGATGATTATCACATCACTCTAGTCTCATATATTACAATGTTTGTGACTCTTAGAGTAATGTGTTTATAAAAAACCTCACAAGATGTCATCTGAACCAGCAGTTTTCAAGCAGAGTTGGCATGATTTGGATGAGAAAGAATCCAAATTACTTGGGTAAATGGAGCATGCACAGCTAGGATAGGTAATGAGATTTGCACAGTGCAGGAGTCCAGCTCCTGCCGGGTCTAGGGTACCCCGCTCCCAACAGCACAGGTCTGTGTGGTTGTTCTGGACTCAGAAAATTACCATGCAATTGAATATTTACACCTTGAGTCCTTCCACAGTCTTTTTATTTTTAAAATCAATTTTTTATTTAAATTGGTAGTCAGGGTAAACACACATTTCAAAATTATTGAGAAGAACGTTCAGACAGTCACTAAGAGGTGCAAAGTTGCCTTAACGGAATGACTGTCAACATATTATGCTGGGGTCTGAGTTGCAGAACTGGTGAATAATCCCCGTGTTGACCCAGTGGTTGCCTGAATCTTTAAAAATAACGTGAAATTTTAACATTATTTTTTCTTTTTGAGTCAGGGTCTCATTCTGTCACCTAGGCTGTAGTGCGGTGGCATGCTCACTATAACCTTGACCTCCTGGGCTCAAGTGATCCTCCTGCCTCAGCACCCATCCCAGTAGTTGAAACTACAGGCATGCACCATCACGTCTGGCTAATTTTTTGATTTTTTTGTAGAGACAGGGTCTCACTATGTTGCCCAGCCTGGACTTGATCTCCTGGGCTAAAGCAATCCTCCCACTTCAGCTTCCCAAAGTGCAGGGATTACAGACATGAGCCACCATGCCAAGTCTTGGTTTTTTTTTTTTTTTTGTTGTTGTTGTTGTTTTTAAGTGTGCTGCTGGGCTTGCTATATAGGCCTCTAATGATATTAAAATCCTATCGTCAAAAGCAGAATTATATTGCTATAAGAAAGGGATTGGCAGTAATGGGATATTGCCAGGGTGGTGGTGAGGGCAGCGAAGACACAAAATCAGTAGGGGTACCTGATCTCAAACCAGGCAAAGTGGGGTCCAAAGGGAGGCCCCAACTTTACCTGTATGACGACCACTTGTATACCTAATCCTGAATTGTACACTGCGTCTTTAAAATAAAAAAAAACAGAATTATTGTTCAAAATGACAAGACCTATAAAAGAATGGGCTAATAACAAAATTGTGTTTGATCCATGATTTAGGAGACTATTTTTAAATTTGTTTGTGTGACATATACTCTTGATAATAGTTTTGACCTCAAAGTTGTTGGGTAAATTAAATGAGAAGATGTATAGCTAGTGCCTGGCATCTGTTTGTATATGTCAGTTCTCATAGTAATTGCAAATGTTTTCAACTGCTGCTCCTCCTCCACTATTATTTTTATATTCTCCTAAAAACTGAAATCCTTAAATTAGTTTTGTAACTCATTTAATGTCAATGCCTGGCCTGACTTGATGGGAAGCTATTTTCTAAGTGACACGTAACGCGAATGTTCATTTATTTGTTGCAGTAACGTTGGTGTGCCTGACTTGGGAATGTCATTCCGGTCTCCATTGGGGTGTTACATAACCTACAGTTTCAGGCACCATTTTACTTTTATAAAATGTAAAAAATTCTTAATTCCAAGACACATTCAGCTTTAAGGGTTTAGGCTGAGGGGGATTGTGGACCAGAATTCATATTATTGCCCTCTCCAGGCAACCTTGATTAATTGCGTAGTGCATAAGCACATGCGATGCTGATAACTAGGGCCGTCTGCAAAGCTAGTGGCGGCCTTTGGGTCAGTGACTGGATACGACTCCATCATGATGATCATACAACATGAAGAAAAAGTTATATTTGAAGCAATTCCAGTAAGGGAAAATGGTATGTCAATTTAGAGCAAGTATATAT
This sequence comes from Carlito syrichta, assembly GCF_000164805.1. Lineage (NCBI taxonomy): Eukaryota > Metazoa > Chordata > Mammalia > Primates > Tarsiidae > Carlito > Carlito syrichta. The sequence continues at coordinate 30,344 of NW_007231951.1, forward strand.
CGGAATTTTGATTGATCAGAAATGTATCAGAAGTTGGGAAGAATAAAGAAGAAGCGATGTATTGTAGAGCTAAATACCACAAACCTAAGTGTCATAAGGCTCCTTCTGATTTTATGCTGCCGGTGGTGGTGTGGGACTCTAGCTGTGTGTGGGGAACAGGTGAAAACAAATCAGTGGTGGGCTCAGCTCTGGGTCACAAAGGGGTTTCCATGCTTTCTCCATGCAGAGAGTTTTGCAAATCCAACCTAACGTTTTTTGTTTTGTTTTGTTTTGTTTTGAGTTGGAGTCTCACTCGGTCGCCCAGACTGGAGTGCAGTGGCCGCTCCCGGCCACCGCAGCCTCGACCTGCTGGGCTCCGGTGATCCTTCCACCTCAGCCTTCCGAGTAGCCGGAATTACAGGCGCACGCTACCACGCCCGGCTGATTTTTTGATTTATTGTGAGATGAGGTCTCACTGCCCAGGCGGGTCTCGAACCCGCGGGCTCAGGCAATCCACTCACCTCAGCCTCCCAAAGGCGTGGGATTACAGGCTGAACCACCGAGCCCGGCCAACCTAACATTTTTAATGAGTCTTCACTCTTTCTTTCGAAATCATTTGTAGTCAAAGGAATGGATCCTGAGCTATTTCTTATTTCCTTAGACCGTGTAGTCATTTACTTGATGTTGTTAAGCCTTTTACTTAATTTCTTTCAGGCTGTTTAAGTAATCAAAGTCTTCATTAATTTAGGTCAAAGTCTTCATTAATTTATTCTCCAGATATTGGACATGAGTATCATCTTTCCTCAATTATTTGGATATTTCTAGGCAAGGTAATTTTTTGAAGGGTTCTAGAGATCACCAAATATATACTTTCGCTCTCCGTTCTGTTGTTGTGTGTGCATACCCAAATTTACTATACCATGAAAAGGTCACTTTCTGAGGGTGAACCGATACTTGTTTCTGTGGTTTTTTTCCCCCTTAATGAATAGCATTACAAAATTCCTTTAGATGAGCTACGAAGATACATGGCACTTTTGAAAACTCGGGGAATTACATTAACTAGATGCTGTAGTTTAAGCACTGAATCCTGCTAGGAATGGCTTAGAATTATTTAAAAAATTATCTTAATAAGTATTTGTCCCCCCCCCACAGAATATTTACCTGTTAGTAAAACTTCCTGAAAACAGTTGAAATGGAGGGACTAAATGGGTTGTGGAGTTTATAAGATAGTGATAAATCTGTATCATTGAGAATGGGCTAAAATATAAATAGTTGCTACATATGAAATTATGTTACTTATTCAGGCCATCCCTGATATGAAATGCAGAACTCTTAAAAAGAGTATGAGATAATTAGACACAACCAGAAGCAGTTTTTGGTGATCACAGTAGACATTTTTATATACTAGTTTTTCTGGTATTTTTAGAAGTATGTTAACTTCCCATTTTGAACTGTTAAATATTACATGACAGCTATATTATCTGTAGTCAAGTCTTGGAATTAATGCTCTATAAGTGATGAGATTACTCTAGAAATGTCCTTGAGAACTTGATAAAATGTATGAGTAACTTTGAAAATTTCACACAATATATTCATGCAAACATCTTTAAGATAACTTTCCTTTAAAAATTAGCTTCTATGTCAATTCAGAATTATCTAAAAAGATTAGAACTTAGTGCTGAGGTTTCTTATGTATTATTTGGCTGTTGCACAAATTAATATCTGTCTGCTAGAAGAATAGTAATTTTTGTTGTTATTTTTTGAGTCAGAGTCTCACTTTGTCACCAGGCTGGAGTGCAGTGGCACACTCGTAGCCACCCCAGCTTCAACCTGCTGGGTTCAGGTGATCCTTTGGCCTCAACCTTCCAAGTAACCAGAACTATAGGCACGTGCTACCACGCCCGGCTAACTTTTTGATGTGTTGTAGAGATGAGGTCTCACCAAGTTGACAGGCTGGTCTCAAGCCCCTGGGCTTAGGCAATCCTCTTGCCTCGGCCTCCCAAAGTGCTGGGATTGCAGGTTTGAGCCACCGCGCCTGGCCAGTAATGGTTTTTTAAAAAAATGTTTTGATATTGAGATTTGGTAGGTTAAAGTGTGATTTCATTTGTGGCCTTATTTAAATTACATGAGAGGCCACGTGGTATAGTATAGTGCTTGGACTTCAAAGTCAGACAGAATTGGACTTGAATCTACTGCTTACTAGTTTTGTGACTTGGATATATTTCTTAGCATTTCAAAGACTAGACTTCTGCAAAGTGTGAACTAACTAAACTTATCTTTCAGATATTTTGTTGAGAAGATTAACTATTGTATTTAGTTCTCTTCTTCCTCTTCTCTTTCTCTTTAAATCTACTTATAGCTATTGGAGCCACTACTTAGCATTTATCATAGAATAACTCATGTGGCTAATTATCTCTTTTTGCACCAATTATATTAAGGTATAATTTTAACATACAATAAAATGTTTCAAGTTTAAGTATACAATTTGCCATGCTTTGATAAATGTGTATAGTCATAATTACCATCACTATCACGACACAGAATGTTTCCATCATCCAAAATTTGCTTGTGCCACTATGCAATGCCCCTCCGACCCCTTACCCCTGACAACCACTTGAGAGGCTCTCTTTCACTAGTGGTGTGAACATGTTTTTTAATTTCTCTTGGGTAATTGTGTTAGGGTTCTCCAGGGGGACAAAATCACTAGGATATATATATATCAAAGAAAATTTATTAGGGAGAATTGGCTCACTTGATTAGAAGCTGGATACAGAAAAGTTGGTAGCATGGCTCAGTTCAAATCCAAAGCCTCAAAACCAGAGAAGCTGATACACAGCCCTCAGCCTGGGATGGAAGCCCCAGAACCCCCAGGAGGCAGCTGGTGCAAGTCTCAGTGTCCAAAGGCCAGAGAGAGAGAGAGAGAGAGAGAGAGAGAGAGAGAGAGAGAGAGAGAGAGAGAGAGAGGATTTTTCTATCCACTTTGTTCTAGCTGTGCTGGCAGCCGATTGGATGGTGTCTATCCCCATGCAATCCCAGTTTCTTCTGGAAACACCCTCACAGACACTCCCAGAAACAATGCTTCCCTAGCCATCTAGGCATCCTGCAATCTAGTCAAGTTGACACTGATGTTAACCATCACAGTCATCTAAGAATGGAATTGCTGTGTCATATAGTAAATATATGTTTAACTTTCTAAGAAACGACTGAACTGTTTCTCAACATGGCTGAACCATTCTGCATTCTCATTAGTGATATATGAGAGTTCTAGTTGCTCCATATCCTCACCACTACTTGATATGTTCAGTCTTTGTAATTTTAGCCATTCTAGAGATAGTAGTATCTCATTGCTTTCCTTTGCGTTAATCTAATGATTAATGGTGTTGAACATCTTCTCATGGATTATTTGTCAGTTTGTTACCGTCTTTGGTAAAATGTCTGTTCAAAAGTTTTGCTCATTTCTGTATTTGCTTTTTTAGTGTTCTAATTACTGAGTTGTAAGAATTCTTTATGTGTTCTGGCTATGAGTCTTTTTCAGATATGTTCTACAAATATTTTCTCCCAAACTACGGTCTTGCCTTTTGAAAAAATAGACTTTAATCCACATATAGCTTTCTACATTAAAAAAAAGATTTTATTTGTTAGAATTTTAGGTTCACAGCAACATTGAGAGAAAGGTGCAGAGATTTCCCATATACTCCCTGCTTCCATATATGCACAGCCTCTGCCTTCCCTTTAGCAATAGCTCCACCAGAGAGGTACATTTATTACAACCAATGCACCTGCATTGTCACATTCTTGTCACCCAGAGTTCATATATTACTTAGGGTTCACTCTTGGTGTGCATTTTATGGATCCGGGTAAATGTATGATGACATATGTTCACCCCAATTAACCCCAATTATCTTTTGGTGTGCATTTCTTTTTAATCATTGCAAATGTCATATTTATCTCATGTGTATTTCATTCCCCACATAGATCACAGACTCTTTTAAGGATGGGACATGACTCTTTTTATCAATCATAATATTTAACACAAGGAATTTTATATAGTATAGTTTCAACAATTAACTACTGATTGGTTAATGATTAGGGAGTAGGATGCTCTTATTTTATTTATTTATTTGGAAATAGGGTGTTCTGGGTAATTGAATATTCTGATCATCTAACAATTTAATATGCAATTCGGCCAGGCACTCTGGCTCACTAATCCCAGCACCATGGGAGGTGGAGGTGGGAGGAATTGGTTGAGGCCAGGAGTTCAAGACAAGATCTGCAAATTTCCTATTAGAAGATTTTGGAAATAAAGGGTACACTTGGCACTAAAGTGATACTGAATATAGCATCATCGTCATTCTTTGGTGGCTCTGAAGGTACTTTAAAGTCTTCTTTGGTCTCTGAGCCATAACTTTTTAACTAGAAAGTTAGATATAATAATAGAAGTAATAATAATGATAATTGTTATAGCTGACATTGACCAAGCACTTAGTAAGTGTTAAAGGCTTTATGTGCAGTTTCTCATTTACTTCTCTCAATAACTCTTGGAAGTATATAAATTATGATCTCCTATTTATAGATGAGGAAGCATGACCAGTGGGATTAAGCATTCTATTTAAGATCTCAGGAGCAATCCCTGATAGAGATCTACACAGACATCTGAGGCTGAAGCCAATATTCTTATGAACCACTTGAATACTGAGTTGAATCATAATTGCACTGAGAACACTGCACATTACTTCTTAATTTTAAAACAAAATGCTTGGCATTATATTGGTCATTTGCCATATTTCTTTCTCATAAAAGTAGACTGTAGACTATCCCAGCTTTCCAGATGAGAATTTTTTCTATGCCTAGAAGTTAAAGTGTTGTGTGATAGAAGAAACACAAAAAGCTTAGGTAAACTTTCACTTAGTAAACTGCACTTATGATTTATTTTTTTTATTGTTAGAGAATAAAAGCCAGGAATTATCTGTTCCTAATTCAGATGGATTTATTATGCACTTTTATTGATGAAGTGGTTATCAAGGAAAATGTGGTAAATTGGGATAATGATAGTACCTACCACATAAGGTTACAGTGAAGATTCAATGGGAAAATACATGTAAAGGTTTTAGTACAGTATCTTACATGTAATAAATGTCCACTGTTACATTTTAGTAATAGTTCTCTCAATGACTATTGACTTTGTTCACAGTTCTTCAGATTCAATAATAAGCTTTACAATGATCCTTAGTGCAAACAGTCTTACTGTACTAGAAATAATTCCTATGAATTGATTTTTTTTTTTTTGAGTCAGTGTCTCACTCTGTCTCACAGGCTGGAGTGTAGAGGCACACTCACGGCCACCCCAGCGTCCACCTGCTGGCCTCTGGCGATCCTTCCACTTCAGCCTTCCAAGTAGCCAGATCTACAGGTGCGCTACCATGACCAGCTACTTTTTAAAATTTTATTGTAGAGACGAGGTCTCGCCAAGTTGCCTGGGCTGGTCTTGAACCTGTGGGCTCAGGCAATCCACTCGCCCCGGCCTCCCAAGTGTTGGGATTACAGACTGAATTGATTTTTTAAAAAGGTAACATTAAAGGTGTTCTAAAAGGTTTACATCACTCGTTGGATGGCTGTGGCGGTGCCAACGACTACCATTATTTCACCTGTACCTAGTTGTTGCTCTGAACTTGGATCTTTCCTGTGGATCTTTGGATCTTTCCTGAACTTGGATCTTTCAGGCTTCTTTGAGTGCCAGGAAGTCATAGTATGTCTTACTGATGCGTGTTTACCTGGAAAGCGCTTGCTGGCAGTGACTTACCCTTCCCAGGAGATAAATTTAAGCTGCTCTTAACAGCTGGTGTGCTCGTCTAAGGCTTCACTGTAATTACTGAAGTGAATGTCATGCAACATATTTGGAATGTATTTTTCAGATAATGTGCATTCCCTGCCATCCTTATGGCAGCCAATTAGTGATGAAGTTGGCGATGGAAATCTGAATAGGGAGCTTCTTTTTCATTTAGAATGCTTTTAAGCCTCCTGCTACTAACAGCTCCAAAAATATTTTGAGATTTTCAGCTCTTAGGAGAATCAGTTTTTTGGTAGTAGAGATCTATATGTTTCTTATCATTAAAGTTGTGTTACTTTTTAAATTTTGGAGATATGTGTCCCTAACTGGAAAGAAGACAAGCATGCCTTGGCTTCAGATAGAGTCAAATTCTAATTTTGGTTCTCCTACTTATCAATTGCTGTCTCCTTAACTTTCTCAGGAACTCTGTTTTGTCATTTGTAAATTGGGAATACTATTTTTTTTTTTCTGTAGGTTATTAGTGTTGACTGGTACAAATAGTGTGATGTGCCTGCCCAGCATAGTTTTTGGAAGGTAGTCATTCAACAACAATTATGGTACTATTTTACTATGAATTATAGTTCAACTAAAATATTGCTTGGGGTTTATATCTTTATCAGTTGAACTTTTGAGAAACTGCCAACTCTGGGAAAATTGATTTTACAAATAACTGAAAAATGCAAATAGTCCTTCCATTTACATTTATAATTTTTATTCTACGTAAGTAACTTGTTAAGTGACTTTTTCAGACATGCATGTAAATCAAAATTTACCCCCACCTCTGTGATTTATATCCACAGCTCAGATAATTATAACTACCTTAAAGGTGAAAATTTAAAAAAATAATGTATGCAAATATTTTAGCTGATGCTCAGAACAGAATGAATGCTCAATAAGTGACTGCCATTCTTTATTATAAGGGCCAGCAAACTTTTTCTATAAAGGTCTAGACAGTAGATATTTTAGGCTTTTTGGGCCGTACTGCTTCTGTTGCTGTGACTCATCATTGCTGTTGTGGTGTGAAAGCAGCTACACATCAAACATAAATGAATTTGTGTAGTTGTTTTGCAGTAAAACTTTATTTATCAAATCTGCTGGTAGTTTGCTAACCCTTGACTTATTATAATAGTTTGGCTTGCAAGAAGTCATCCTGAAGTATTAGGCAGATCAATCTTAAGAAAAAATGGGAGGACAGCTGTCCTGGGTGCTCATTCCTCAGAGATTACTGATGCTCATCCCCATAGGAGGAGGTGCTAGGATGTAAGGACAAATAAAGCAAGTTCATCGACCTGCAAAGGCTTCCTTCAAGTTTTTAAAAAATCTATTTAATCTAGATTTACACAAAAATATACATTTGATGACTGGAGTATTAGTAGCTGAAAAAGACATGCTGTTAAAATGTTTTATTTTGCTTATTTTAAAATATGCTCAATTAGAAAAACCTGAAAATATTGAAAGCTATAAAGAAAACACCCCATTGTAATTTCACTACCTTGAGCAAACAACTTTAACATGTGGATGTGTTTCCTTCTAATTTTTAAAAAAAATTTTTTTGGAGGCATGCTTTACATGCCATAAAATCCACTCATTCTGAGTATATCACTCGGTGATTTTTGGTAAATGTATAGATTTGTGCAACCATTATCAAAACCCACTTTTAGAATGCTGGTCCTTTTTTTTCCTGAGGCAAAATGACATAAACTGTACAGAATTTCATGTGCAACTTGAAAAGGTTGGACACACACACATATATGAAGTAATTATCTCTTTATTTGTGAGGTTACATTTCAAGACCCTCAAGGATGCCTGAAATCTCAAACAGTTCCAAATGCTCCATATACTATGTCTTTTTCTATTCATATATACCCATGGTAAAGCTTCATTTATAAACCAGACACGGTAAGAGATTGACAATAGCCGGTAATAAAATGGACCAATTATAACAATAGTATAATAAAAGTTATATGAAGGTGGTTTCTCTTTCTTAAAATATCGTATTGTACTCACACTTCTTGTGATGTTGGAGATGATAGAACATCTATATGATGAGATAAAGTGAGGTGAATATTGTTGGGATTTTGACATAGTATTAGGGTATTGTTGGCTTTCTGATGGTACTCAGAAGAAAGACCGTCTACTTTGGGTCATCAAGCCATGATGATGTGAGTAGCTTGATGTCAGGAGGAGATGATGTTGATGACTAGTGAGTGGGTGGACAGCATGGAGACATTGGACAAAAGGAGGAGTCACTTCCCCAATAGGGATAGAGTGGTATGATGCAAGATTTCATCAAGCTACTCAGAATGGTGTATAATTTAAAACTTACGTATTATTGGTTTCTGGAATTTTCCTTTTAATATTCTTGAACTGCAGTTAACTGTGGGTAACTGAAACCTTGAAAAGTGAAACCATGGATAAGGTAGAGACTAACACACACACACACACACACACACACACACACACTCCTCCAGGGAAACCATCGCCACCATCAAGATCATGAACATATCTAACATTGCTAAAAGCTTCCTTGTGCTTCTTTTTAATTCCTCCCTTCTATTCTTTGTCCTTTACTTTTCTATATGCATTTTAGAATCAGTTTGTTAATTTCTAAAAAAGCCTGTTAGGATTTTGACTGATATTACACTGAATTTACAGATCAATTTTGGGAGGCTTGACTTCTTAACAATATCGGGTCTTCTGACTCCACAAAAAAAACGTATTTCTCTATTTATTTAGGTCTTTAAATTTTTTCAACAAAGTTTTGTAATTTTTGATGTATAAGTATTGCACCTATTTTTTTCAGGTTTAGCTATGTTTTATATTATCGATGCGATTGTAAATGGTATTTTAATTTGTGATTGTTGCTATTATACAATTGTGAGTTGCTAGGAGAAATGCAATTAATTTTTCAATTATTGATCCGGTATCTTGCAGCTTTGCTAAACTCACAAAGTTCTGGTAGCTTTTTTGTAGTCTTTTTTTTTAGTTTATATTTGACATAATCATGACCTTACTATCAAATGATTTTGTATCCTTCATTTTCACTTAAATTTTAAAAATAAGTATTTCCTCAAAGTATAAAAACTCTTCCTAAACATTAAAATTAATTGCCACATTTTGTCTCAAAATTTAGTCAACAATCACTCTGTTATTATTATTATTTTTTTTGAGTTAGAGTCTCACTCCGCTGCCCAGACTGGAGTGCAGTGGCCGCTCCCGGCCACCGCAGCCTTGATCCGCTGGGCTCCAGCGATCCTTCCGTCTCAGCCTTCCAAGTAGCTGGAACTACAGGTGCGCGCTACCACTCCCGGCTGATTTTTGATTTATTGTAGAGATGAGGTCTCGCTGCCCAGGCGGGTCTCGAACCCACGGGCTCAGGCAATCCACTCACCTCAGTCTCCCAAAGGTACAGGATTACAGGCTGAGCCACCAAGCCCGGCTTAATCACTCTATTATTAATGTTGATTATATGATATACATACTGTGGCAATAAATGTCATCATTATATATATATGTATATATGTATAGGTGTATACATATATACTGTATATGAATTACTGTCCAGAAGCGTGATTGTATAACTCTGTACCAGCAGTGGATAAGAATAACTAATACTCTAATTTTGTATCTGCACAGAGTTCTATTTCGGTCTTTGCTAGTTTATTAAATTGGAATTGTATCCCATTGTTTTCAGATTCTATTTCTTTGATAACTAGTGAGGTTAAAGTTGTTTATGGGTTCATTAATGTTTTGACTAGTCTCATCCATTTTCTGTTTGTGTTCTAAGGGAATTCATTCTTTTTACATCTTTTTTTTTGTGCTCCAAAATATAATTTAAAAAACTTGGCCTAATATTTTTCATACCTTCTTGACTGCTATCCTGTGGTCTGATGAAGTTTATAGATAGTGGTCACTCACAGGTGGCCACAGCATATTTATCCCTCCCTTCTTCCATGCTTCAGATACTAATTAGGTGCAACTGGCTGCTTCTATATGCACTTGTGTGTTCCTTTTTAGGGAACGAATTATTCTCTAAATAATTGTCAAATTACTATGAAAATATTTCTAACAGAAGATAGTGAATTTAAAACAACAATTTTGACTGGGCTCGGTGGCTCAGCCTGTAATCCCAGTACTTTGGGAGGCCAAGGCAAGTGGATTGCCTGATCCTGCGGGTTCGAGACCAGCTTGGGCAACTTGGCGAGACCTCGTCTCTACAATAAATCAAAAATTAGCCGGGCGTGGTATTGTGCTCCTGTAGGTCTGGCTACTTGGAAGGCTGAGGCGGAAGGATGACCTGAGCCCAGCAGGTCGACGCTGGGGTAGCCGGGAGAGTGTCTCTGCCCTCCAGCCTGGGTGATGGAGTGAGACACCAACTCAAAATAACATAAAATAATAAAATAAAATAAAATTTCTTACTGTTGTTGTGAAGAGAAAGCACTCCAAATCTACTTAAACCCTCTTCCCCTCTCCTTTGTGACCCGAAGTGCTCTCTGGGTGTTTCAGCAAAGTGATAGACTGTTCCCTGACTTCCGTGGCAGCTGTTCTTTTGCTGTTAGGCCTGTGTCAAAATAACTGAATCACTTGTGAGAAAAAAAAAAAATCACTGCTCAAAATAACTGAGATCAAAGCCCTCTTATCTGCCTGTGCTTGTGAGTGGAAGGCATGATCAAGGGAATATTTTATTTAAAAAAGATGCTCTGGTGCCATGAAGTACTTTGGCTATTTTTCAGGGAATTATGCAAGTTGTGTGAGAGTTGATATCATTGCCCCCATATCACGGTGAAGCATGGATTGCTCTTCATGTCATCAGCGGTAGCTGTGTGGCCTTTTAGCACTGTGTTCCAGACCAAGGTTAATCTTAGGCATGCACACGCAATATTTTTCTGTGGTACCGTCCAGGGTGTTATCCCAGATCCTGAGATTGGACCTAAATTATCCTTGTGACCTAAATTACTGTCAGCACGGTTCTCAGCAGGGTTTGCTGCCACATGGGGAAACTGAGAAAGCGGATTCTATGCCAGAGGGAGTTTGGAGAGGTCATGGACAATGAGCCATGAGAAGCCGAGAATGGGGAGCAACTTGGAATCAGAGGGTGATAAATTAGAGACCAAGTTCAAATGAGGGCATAGCAAGCCCAGGTCAGTTATAAGGAGACTCTGAAGATCCAGGAAACCTAACCGGGGAGGGTGATGGCCTTTGTAGAGGCTGGCAAAGCTAAGAGTCAGGGCTCTGTGACTGTAAACCAGAGGAACCAGCTCTATAAATCAAGGACTCTATTGGCATATATTTGGGGGGAAGTATTGAGGTTCACAGGGATAGATAGGGCAGCCCTAGGGGCCTAGCGAGCAGGAGCCAGTGGATGACTGCTCAAAGGCTCTGTGGTAAGGATGGGGCTGTAACTGCTTTTGTTAATTCACTCAAGAGTCCAAGGCCATGTCCTCATCTCTTCTCCATTCAACAGATACTTATTGGTTCTTACGGGCAGCACTGCTTAGGCACTGGGAATGTGTCAGTGAGGAAACCAGGCCTTGTTCTCATGGAACTGACATTCCGGTGGGAGGGACAGATCATGAACAGTTAGACAAATGTGTACTTGATGGTGGTGGGGGCACTAATGAAAGCCCCAGCAGGGTGGGTTTCAGAGAGTGCTGGGGCAGGTGCTGTGATTAGATATGTAGGGTACTATGGCTTCTCTGAGGAGTGGTATTTTAACACAGATCTGGAAGAAGTGAGAGGGTGAGTCACATGGGCATCAGGGGCAAGATCTTCCAGGGACAAGAGTATCTGAGTGGCCTGGACTGGTCACTGTCGACTGACGAATCATGGAAGACAGGGACTCATGAGTGACATGCCATCAAGACTGTGTGTAGTAGGGGGTGGTTGGATGAAAACAGAGTTCCTTTTGACCAAAAGAAAGAGGCACAGAAACTAGCAGGCAGAAAGGAAAGATGTTCATCCCAGCTGAGGGTGGTAGTTCTTTCAATGAATTCTGCCTATAAGCGGAGACAATGAACGAGAAGGGGAATTGTTTTCATTTCCAAGAGATGAGGATGGCAGAAATGAGGTGGGTAGAGGGACCTTGGGCAGCCTCTCATGCCCTGGACTCTCAAATGAACTCCATTGCAGAAGGAGAGAGGAAGGGGCGTATGGGAGGAAAGATACAAGTACTCAGGAGACCCCAAGGACAAGGGCCCTAACTTCCCATTCCAGATGTTAGAACCCATCCTCAACACCAGAGTGGATGTGACTTTTTCTACAGCCATGTGGGAAACAACAGAGAAACCATATCCAAATGCCCCTGCATAATAGGGGAAGCTAGCACCATGCTGCTGGTGGTCCACACTGCCTTCAGAGAAGAGGGACTGGCAGCCTGCACACAGCTGTGTGTAGGATTGGACTAGGATGGGGATGGTGCCGGCCACTCTCTTCTGCCTCTCCCAGGGTGTGAGATCACTTGCAGTTCCCTGAATACATCATGCACTTCCAAACTTGTGTCCTTTGCCCATGTGCATCACTCAGACGCTGGTGTCTGGTGTCCACGAAACCTTCTCTGTCCTCCCTCGCCAACTAACTACCACTCCTCATTCCTCTCGCATCAGCCACATTATATTGTTGGTGTTTGTTGCACCTGGTCACTGAACCTTGAATCATAGTTAGTTTTGCATACTTCTTTTCTGAAGGACCATGCCTCAGTTTTATTCACCTTTGCAATGACCCCTCCTTGTCCTGGTGCCTTGCATCAGAGGGCACGGATGAGTGAGAGAGCTCTGACTTTGTGACCCTGTTAAACCGGTTAGGGCATGAGGCCAGAAAGGAGGCCACTACGCAGCCCTCCATGATGCTATGATTTTTGTTGGTTTTAATTTGAACCCTCGGTTTCTCAGATCCAGTGAGGCCCAGCCTGGCTGGCTGACTACTGTTAGAAGTGCCAGAGCTGGCCGGGCTCGGTGGCTCAGCCTGTAATCCCAGCACTTTGGGAAGTCGAGGAGAGTGAATTGCCTGAGTCCGCAGGTTCGAGACCAGCCCGGGCAACTTGACGAGCCCTCGTCTCTACGATAAATAAAAAATTAGCCGGGCATGGTAGTGCGCGCCTGTAGTTCTGGCTACTTGGGTGGCTGAGGCAGAAGGATCTCCTGAGTCCACCGGGGTGGCTGTGAGTGTGCCACTGCACTCCAGCCTGGGTGATGGAGTAAGATTCTAACTCAAAAAAAAAAAAAAAGAAAAGAAAAGAAAAGAAAAAGAAGTGCCAGAGCCGGACTTGGTGACTCACAACTGTAATCCCAACACTTTGGGAAGCGGAGGCGAGAGGATTACCTGAGCTCAGGAGTTTGAGACCAGCCTGAGCAACATGGCGAGACTTCATCTCTACAATGAATAAATAAAAATCAGCTGGGCTTGATGGCGCATGCCTGTGGTTCCAGCTATTTGGAAGGCTGAGACAGAAGAATCTCCTGAGCCCAGGGGGCAGAGACTGCGGGGCCGTGAGTGTGCCACTGCATTCCAGCCTGGGCAGCAGAGATACTGACTCAAAAAGCAAACAAAAACAATAAAATGGTAGGAAAAGGTGCTGGAATCATTTCTTGTGATTGAGGGGCGTAGGTTTCTAGGCAGGTTGAGTTGTTTAATATAGACTACAGAGTTCAGAGAGCTGTTCCCCAAGGTTGCAACAGACCCTGTGAAACAACCCTGTTTGAGATCTTCACTGATGTTGTTCGGTTGGGTTGTGATGAGGAAGGAGGAGCATCTTTTAATTCTGCCAGGAAAGAGGGTGGCAGCCTTGGCAAGAGGTAAAGCAGCTTCAGGAAAGCATGGCAGGGTGCCATTGTACCTCCTATCATGAGGAGCCATTGGGAAGATCAACCCATAGGACCCTCCCCAGGCCACGCTGGAACTGAATGAAGAGCCCTCTACCTTGTTTCCCTCGGGGCTGTGGCTTGTCTTAGTGTCCGCAGTTATTCATCAGAGACCTTGGATTCAGAACGCACAGTTTCTCATTACTGGATAACGGGACAGAGCAGGCATAGGCTCCAGCTAATCAAAGATGCCAAGTACAGAGCAAGACTTGAATTCTGGTGAGAATTGACCCTGCCTCTCAGGGCTGGGAGAGCCATGGGGGCAGCTGCAAAGACAGTGGGCAAGATGTGCCTGGATGTGTGTGATGCTGGGCCTGGCTTCTCATGAACTATTGCCCAAACTGATCAGGAAATAAGCACAACAGAAGAGAACAGTCAGATAAAGACTGTTTAAAAAAAAAAAAGGAACACATAAGAAGGATAAAAAAGGACAGGGCATCTGGTCAACACAAAAAATATAGTAAAATTAAGAACTATAACAAAAGTTTAAAATTCCAAAGTCAAGAGAATTTATGCAAATAAAAAATTTAGCCCAATAAAAGCCTAGCTAAAAAAGTAAGCAAACTTACTTAAGGTGTAAGAGCCAGGCGGTAACAAAACACTGAGAAACTTGCAAGTTAATTTTTTCAGATACAGACTCCTATGAAAAATTTTAAAAGATAAAATACTCTGAAAGTTAAGAAAGATCAAAAGCTAAAAGTGAAAGAAAATTAGATTTATAATCAAGGTTACATCTCTAGGAGAAGTTTTAACATGGGATTGTAAATGGGTTAAAAATAGAAGTTAATGTGCTTTAATGTAAAAAGCAGACAAGCTCATAGAATAGGGCGAAGAGTAATTGAAGAAGAAAATGAGAATGGAAGTTCTGAAGGTACAAGAGCTTTGGGACAGATAAGTGCCATCTCGCTGCAAGGAGGCAGCGAGAAAGTAGGAGTTGGGTTAGGCTTCCTTTGAAAGCTGCCTCTCTGCTGAGGCAGCCTAGGTGTCCAAGGCCAGGCTGGGGGTGGAGAACTGGCTTTCCCCTGTTGAAAGTGACCTTTTCAGCCTCTTCCTGTCACACATGGGTTTGTTGTTTTTTTTTTAAGACTTAAACAAAAAAATATTTATTTATTAAAAATATATTTTGGCCAGGCATGGTGGCTCACTCCTGTAATCCCAGCATTTCAGGAGGCCAAGGCAGAAGGATTGCTTGAGGCTAGGAACCCGAGACCAGCCAAAGCCACAAAGTGAGACCTTGTCATCACAAAGATAAAATTAAAAAATTAGCTGGATGTGGCTGCATGTGCCTATAGTCTCAGCTACTTGGGAGACTGAGATGGAAGGATCATCTGATCCCAGGAACTTGCAGCTGTGGTGAGCTGTGAGTGTGCTGCTGCACTACAGCCTGGGTGATAGAGTAAGACCTCGGCTCAAAAGTTTAAAAAAAAAAGCTATGTATATCTGAGCCTCAGCCTTCCAAGCAGGGAGACTCAACTTGCCCAGCTAACATTTAAACTTTTTTTTGTAGAGAAAGGGTCTCCCTATGTTGCTCAGGCTGGTCTCAAACTCCTGGCCTTTGCCTCAGCCTTCCAAAATGCTGCACCTGGCCCACACGGCTTCTTAACTCCACAAAAGTATACAACTGAGCTTGGGGTGGGTTTGGGGCTGGGAGTCTCATTCCTTATGTTGGGGTCTGGTTCTATGTTGCATATGTATAACAAAGCTCCAAATAGTGGATATCATCTTTTAGAGGTCTAACTTCAATCAGACATTTATTGTAGCAAAACTCTGGCAGTCATAGAGGATTATTCAGTGAAGTATGAGATAGCTACAAGATGATCCACCGCTTATCCATAACAAATGCTATAGGAGAATATTCATGGATCTAGAAAAAATTTGAGATAGTTACATGGAAAAACATAATTATGGAACAATAGTAACTATGTAATTCCAACTATTTAAAAAGTTAATACAGTAGCTGAACACATGAATAGTGTGGTAGGGATAATGGGTGCATGTATATGTATATTTTTTAGACACAGGGTCTTGCTCTGTCACCCAGGCAGGAGTGTGTGGCACAATCATAGCAGCCTCGAACTCCTGGGCTCAAGTGTGCCTCCCACTTTAGCCTTCTGAGTAGATAGGACTACAAGCATATATGACCATGCCTGGCTAATTTTAAAACTTTTTTGATAAAGAGAGGGCATCCCTATGTTATTCAGGGTGGTCTCGAACTTTTAGGCTCAAGTGATTCTCCTGCCTTGGCCTTTCAAAACAGGTGCTTTTAAAAAAAAAGTTATTTTTTTGTGCTCTTGAGAGTTTTCTCTAAATGAATCCATATTATATTTTGTAGTCGTTAGGAAAAACCCTGGGGTTTAACTGAAAAGAACAGGCATAGAAACATGCTCAACTTGAGAAATACACTCTACACTTGTCCTTCTGTGAGGAAAGAAAGGCCTTGGTGTTATTTTTCCCAACTCCCATCTGCCTAGCCTGTCATAAAAACCAACTCCTGGGCTGGCTGCAGTTGCTCATGCCTGTAATGCCAGCACTTTGGGAAGATTGCTTGAGGTCAGGAGTTTGAGACCAGCCTGGGCAAAATAGCAAGACCCTGTCTGTATTAAGAAACAAAACATAATCCAACCCTTGGATCAAAAATAGTGACTCCAGAAGTGATAATTTACTAAAGGAATCTAAAAGTATTAATTATGTCCTGTGTTAAATAATGTATGTGTTTGATCTATACAGAAATCAATATTTAATAATATCTCTTAGCAAATGAATAGGTAGTCATTCAACAAAAATGCAGCTTAATATATTTTCGATGTTTATTGTAACATACAATAGGCACTTGGTGTGCACAATCTTATTAGGGCTCACAAACGTTAAATAACGTTGACCATTGCACGGGTGGGAGTCTGACCTGAGGCAGTTTGACTCTATAGTCTTTACTCATATTCCCTACGCTACACTCACTTCCGTGTTTCCTGTGTCAGTAGTTCTGTGTTTGAGGCTTTTGGGGGGATTCAGAAAAGTGGCCTCCCAATGCCTTCCCTCAAGGTGTGTCTAGTTGGAAAAATTTTTAAAAAAAGGCAATGATGTATTATCGTGGCAGTGCAAACAGTACTTGATGTGAATTTTGAGGACAGACATTCCTGTGGCCTGTGTAGGTTAGGGGAGGCCTCATGAAAGAGCCGGTCTTTGAAGGACAAGGAGTATAATACATGTGGCTCATCAAGTTAGCTACAGGCCAAGGCCTAAATAGGATGTTCTGGAAAAAAAGGAATAGGAAATGACTATGTGGCCAGCATATAGAAAGCAGCCTCTGGGGACTGGGTCAAGCCTGAAGAGATGCTACTGGAAGATACCAACACACCGACTGGGTGAATGAGACAGGAGAGAAGTAATGTCCCAAGGCTAAATGACACAGGCTAGGGTCAAGATGAAGACATGTTAGATGAGCAGCGAAGTGATAGCAAGAGAAGAAAGTGAGGAATGAGATGACTTCAGGTGGTTCATTATCTTATGGACTGAATTTGTGCCCCCAGAATTCATATCTTAAAGTCTTAACCCCTCAACGAGACTGTATTTGGAGGTATAGCTTTGAGGGAGGTTAAGGTAAAATGAAGTCACGAGGGTGGGTCTTAATCTGATAGGACTGGTATCCTTATAGAAAAGGAAGGGAGATAAGAGCTCTCTCTTCCTCCCTGTGTGTACAGAGAAGGAACTGTGTGAGGACACAGTAAGAAGGTGGCTGTCCACAAGCCAGGAAGAGAGACCTCATCAGAAGCCAATCCTGATGGCACCTTGATCTTAAGCTTCTAGCCTCCAGAACTGTGAGAAAATAAATGTCTGTTGCTTAGGCCATCTGGTATTTTGTTATGCCAGCCTGAGCAGATGAATACAGTATCTAAATCTGTGACTATGAACAAGTGACAGGGCGTTCCTTTGATATGTAACTTGTATGTCTTGTTAAGGATGGGAGGAAGCGGACCCAGACAAAGGAGGAGCCAGAGGCCTAGGATAAGAAATAAGGGGCACAGACATTCTTTTGATAATGACATGTCATCAATCCATACACATTTATTGGATGCCTCCTGTCCAAACACTGAGATGTGTGCATTAGGAAATATAAGATGATAACACAAAGCTTATTTGTGTATATCCCTTACTCTTGATTAAACCACATCCCAGGCACTCCATGTGCTTTATAAGTATTATCTTCTTTAATACCTATGATGATCCTATGAGTAAATAATTTTACCATCTCAGTTTTACAGATTAAAAAACTGTGGCTTAGAGGGGTTCGGCAACTTGTTAAAGATCACACAGTAGTAAGATATGGAGCCGGGATTTGAACATATGATTTAACCACTACATAGTAATTGTGTGTGTGTGTGTATTTATATGATGTGCTTCCTGCTCTCAAAGATGAAGAGTTACTTGATAAGATATAAATATTTGAAGGCATAAGTAGAAGCAAAAAGTTGGGCACATTTAATCTCAAAAGAGTGAAATGATTTAGTGTTCTCAAAGGGGACTGTGCATTCCATTGCATGTAAGACAGTTCATTGGGGTGCAGGAATAAAAGACGGGAACTTTTATTTATATTACTAGTTCATTGAACAAACAGTACTTGATGTGAGTTTCAAGAACAGACATTCCTGCGTCGGTCAGGGGAGGCCCCATGAAAGAGTCAGTCTTTGAAGGACAAGGAGTATAATACATGTGGCTCATCAAGTTAGCGACAGGTCAAGCCTAAATAGAATACTCTGGAAAAAAGGAATAGGAAATGACCGTGCGGCCAGCACAAAAAAGCCTGAAGAGATGCTACTGGAAGATACCAACACACTGACTGGGCAAATGAGACAGTCAGGAGAGAAGTAATGTCCAAGGCTAAAGGAGACAGGCTGGGATCAAGATGACATGTTAGATGAGCACTGAAGCGATAGCAAGAGAAGAAATTGAGGAACGAAGCCGGGCTTGGTGGCTCAGCCTGTAATCCCAGCACTTTGGGAGGCTGAGGTGAGTAGATTGCCTGAGCCCGCGGGTTCGAGACCCGCCTGGGCAGCTTGGAGAGACCTCATCTCTACAATAAATCAAAATGAGCCAAGTGTGGTAGCACGCGCCTGTAGTCCCAGCTACTTGGAAGGCTGAGGTGGAAGGATCACCGGAGCCCAGCAGGTCGAGGCTGCGGTGGCTGGGAGTGGCCACTGCACTCCAGTCTGGGTGGCAGAGTGAGACTCCAACTCAAAAAAAAAAAAAAAAGAAATTGAAGAATGAGATGACTCCAGGTGGTTCATTGTCTTATGAACTGAGTTTGTGCCTACCCCCCATATGATTGAATGTCAGATATGATTGGATATGATGGCCCAAAATTCAGGTCAAAGCTCTTCACCAAGAAAAAAAACCAATGATGTTATAATCAGATCTGATAAGACACAAAAATAATTAAATTATCAAGCTCACTATAGGAAATATAGATTGATATTCATGGTCATTAACTAAGATCTCAAGAGATGATGAACACCGAGGAAGAAGCTCATCATTGATGTCTACTGTTGTTAATGATGGTAGAACGTTCACTGACTCAGTAGGAGTGATAAGAATAATGAGTAATGGGAGTGTGCCTTCTACACTCTCTGGACACTGGGGACACTGTTCACAGCAGTGAACGCCACCGACAAGAATCTTTCCTCCTGAGGAACTTCTTCCAATGGGGAGGAGAGATGATAAGATGGATAAAGGAAATATATAGAGTGTTAGGTGGTGATATATGCTCAGAAGAAAAATAAAGCAAGGAAAAGGGTGATAAGAATTGAGGAAAGAGGCCAGGCATGGTGACTCTTGCCTGTAATCCCAGCGCTTTGGGAGACTGAGGCAGGAGGACCACTGGATACCAGGAGTTCTGGACCAGCCTGGGAAACATAATAAGATCCTGTCTCTACAAGAAATTATCTGAGCATGGTGGTGTGTGACTGAGAGGCTAAGGTGGAAGGATCACTTGGGTTCAGGAGGTCGAGGCTGCAGTGAGCTATGATTGCACCATTGCACTTCAGTTTGGGTGACAGAGTGAGATCCTGTCTCAACAAACAAACAAATAAACAAACAAATAAATAAAAGACAGAGTCTTCAATTTTTAGATAGGGTAGCCAAGTCAGACCTCAGAGAAGGAACTGTTTGAGTAACTCCCTGGAGGCTGTGAGCGAATGAACCATGTGACCATATGAGGGAGTGCATTCAACACACACACACACACACACACACACACACACACACACACACAGATCTAGGGCTAAAACCATAATGTGGGGACGTGTTTGGAAGGTCGAAGAGCAGAGACCAGTGTGACTAGAGCACAGTGAACAAGGGACTGATACGAGGCGAAGGGTAGATGTAATGAGTGCAAATATGTTGGCAGGCCCCTGTATCATCCATCCACACAAGGACTTGGGATTTCACTGTGAGTGAGGTGGGAAGCTACCGCAGGGTGTGAACAGAGAAGTAATGTGATCTGCCCCAGGTTTTTAGTGGATCATTAAGGCCACTCTGTTGAAAAACAATGTAGGGAAGTAAGGGCAGAAATCAGAAGACCAGTTGGAAGACCTAGAGCAGTTTTCCAGGGAGCAATGATGGTTGAATAGCAGATATGAATAGATATTGGGTAGGATTGGATATGATATTAGATATTTAATATGGTTGGATATGATATTGGATATCAGATATTGTTGAATATTGAGTATGATTGGATATGACGTTGGATATTGATATGATTGGATATGATTGCATACTGGTGTGATTGGATATAATGTTAGATATTAGATATGATTGGATATCGGATATGATTGGATATGGTATTGGATATTGGATATGATTGGATATGATGTTGGATATTGGATATGATTGGATATAATTGGATATCAGATTTGACTGGACATGATATTGGGTATTGGATATGATTGGATATCAGATACGATTGTATATGATGTTGGATATTGGATGTGATTGAATATGATATTGAGTATTGGATATGCTTGAATGGTGGAGTCAACAGGGTTTTCCGACGAATTTGATGTGAACTGTAAGAGACTAGTAGTACCTACACATTAGTTATATAGAAAAGCATATCCACTGGGGATAAATGCCTAAAACCTCTTGCTTATAGGGATGCAGTGGAGGCCACTGGAATAGACTAAATATAGTCTATGGGAATTCTGAGGAGAGAGAGACCTCTCAGTGGAGGAGGCCAAGGCTGGACTTGACTGGACCTTGAAGAATAGATGGGATTCAGATGGGTGGAAAGGCCCAGGTAGGTTGTGAGGAGATCAGTAAAGGAAGGAGGCTGGTTCTGCTCCAGGTCTGTTCTTAGTGTCTGCTTGCATGAAGTCTTGAGTACAGGCTTTAGATCTTATGGTCTTCAGATTAGAATGGTAGCAGGAGGGCAGTTTGTCCCACTCCTGAACTCCAGGGAGAGCAGTTTAGATCTTTTTCTTTAGTCAGTGGGGAGTGATTGGGAGTTTTTGACGGGGAGAGTGAGTGATAAAGCTTGCTTCAACAACTTGTTTTTCTTAGGCCTGGTGTGGTGGCTCATACCTATATCCTAGCACTTTGTGAGGCTAAGGTGGGAGGATTGCTTGAGTCCAGGGGTTCAAAATCAATCTGGGCAACATAGTAGGACCTTGTCCCTACAAAAAAATAAAAAATTAGCCAGGCATGATGGCGTGTGCCTATAGTCCCAGCTACTTGGGAGACTGAGATGGAAGGATCGCCTGAGCCCAGGAGATCAAGGCTGTGGTGGGTCGTGGTCGTGCTACTGTACTCCAGCCTAGGCAACAGAGTGTGACCTCAACTCAAAAACCCCAAAAAAACCAGTGCGCTTCTCTTATAGGCTCTGAATGGGTGCCATGGTTAATCAGTTTATGTTAACTCAGTAGCCAGAAAACTTTAACTTCTTTCCAGAGAATGAATTATTTATTAAATAGGACCACATCAAGAGTTATAGCTGTTTGTGAGTGATTCCATGTACAGTGTATATGTCAGTGAGTCCACTGGACTTAAAATTGCTTGCTGGGCCAGGCTTGGTGGCTCAGCCTGTCATCCCAGCACTTTGGGAGGCCAAGGCGAGTGGATTGCCTGAGCCCGTGGGTTCGAGACCCGCCCAGGTAACTTGGCGAGACCTCGTCTCTACAATAAATCAAAAATTAGTCCGGCATGGTAGCGCTAGCCTGTAGTTCCAGCTACAGGCAAGGCTGAGGTGGAAGGATCACTGGAGCCCATCGGGTCGACACTGGGGTGGCCGTGAGTGTGCCGCTGCACTCAAGCCTGGGCGATGGAGTGAGACTCCAACTCATATATAATAAAAACATGTGATTATTTTGGTTCTGGCTATATTGCTGAATTTTAAAAAGCCTTATCTACATTTTATACAGTAGAGTTTTTTTGGTGAATGCTGTTTAATTAATTTCCCATCCACTGGATGATTGTGTGTGTCTTGACACCCACACCCTGCACAATCCTGCTTGGCACACCAAAATGTTGCATTCAGGTGCCCCAGGCATAAACAGTATGGCGGAAATACCCTTTTCCCTCTCTGTGTTTGTAAGACAGTCTCTTTCACGCCAGAAGAACTATTTCGGGAGGATGATTCATGTCACATTTTGGTCTCATTACAGTTTTAAGTTGTAAATGATGCTGGTTTGCCTGGAGGTATAAACATAAATTTTTATGTTTTTATCTTCCTATGCATATGGGAATACCTGCAACTGAAAAAGTACTTTCTATTCTTGAGTTACAGTCTAGGCTATAAACAAAGAGATTAACAAGATCTTTATCGAAATTTTAATTTTATTTATGTAAAGCATGCTTCTTAAAGAGTACCAATTACTTGTGGCTCTGCCTCCATTTATGTATTTCCAAACACAGATGGAGAGTCAAAGAACCTAATGTCTTATTGTTACAAGCAGATGATTCTGTAAAATAAACACTGTGCTTTGTCTTTTGAAACAGTGTGAAAAGTGAGAGCAGGTGTTAAATTACCGTCTTGCTGTCTGTAGTTAAAAGTAACAGGAGGTACGATCTTATTCAAAGTTTATTTAGGTGGGGATGGTAAAGTAGGTGATAATTATTCCAATTTGCTTTCTGGAAAATATAGCACTATTGAAAGGATAGGGTAGAACTTTCTTATTTATTCAGTGGTTAAAAATGCACGATAGCAATAGAAATGAGAGATATTCAACACCTGAGTTTGTTATTATGCCTTACATCAAACTGCCTTCAAAGTGTTCCCAAATAACTGAGTTTGAATAGGATAAAGTTGGGTTTGGAACACAGCTAGATTTTTCTATGACTCTCAAGGAATTCCATATCCTGTCTTAAAGTTTTAAAATTGACAAAATATGATTTATTTTTGCAATGACGGATGTGAAAATAGAAAAATTAAAAAAAAACCCTATAGGAATGCTAATGAATTTGTTGTTGTTGTTTGCTATAAGCTCATTTTGATGGCAAATTTTTTTGGACACAGTGACAACCTTTCTGATCCACTGACAGTGAAATGTACTCCCTCCCCACTACCCTTGGACACATGCTTTAAAAAATTATTTTCTGGTGGGTGCGGTGGCTCAAGTCTATAATTCCAGCACTTTGGGAGGCCGAGGTGAGGGGATTGCTTGAGCCCATGGATTCGAGAACAGCCTGGGCAACTTGGTGAGACCTCATCTCTACAATAAGTCAAAAAGTTAGCCGGGGTTGTGGCAGTGTGTGCCTGAAGTTCCAGCTACTTGGAAGGCTGAGGCTGAAGGATCACCTGAGCCCAGCAGGTCGACGCTGGGGTAGCCGTTAGTGTGCCTCTGCACTCCAGCCTGGACGACGGAATGAGACTCCAACGCAAAAAAAAAAAAAATTATTTTCTGATCCATCTGTAGTTGGTGCTTTCCATTTGAACCTTCTGACCTAAGTCAAAGAGATTTATTTATCTTTAAGTAATAGTTCTCATTAACAATAAACCAAATGCATTGTAAGATCTTATTTGATTCTGAAGTGGTGGTTTGAAAAAATGAGCAATTTGAAGGCATTTACACAGCTTTGCCAATTCAGCTGAATCCAGCCTCCTGGCAAAATCTGGCCTTGAATTCCCGCATCCTGCTAGACTCTTAAAGTTATGACAAGAGACGTCTACTTTTTTCTTATCATGAGACTTTTTTTTTAATTAAAAAAAATTTTTTTTAGCCATGCATGGTGGCACATGCTTGTGGTTCCAGCTACCATACCTGGCTAACTTTTTGATTTTATTGTAGAGAGGAGATCTCGCCATGTTGCCCAGGCTGGTCTCGAACCCCTGGACTCAGGTAATCCACTCTCCTCTGCCTCCCAAAGTGCTGGGATTACAGGCTGAGTCACTGTGCCTGGCTGAGACTTTTTTTTTTTTTAAACTTTCTCTTGGTTATTCGATGACTGTCTCATTAACTAGACTGAGTCTCTACTTCTAGAAATTTGAATTTAGTGGTTCAGGGGTGGGCCCTAAACACTTAAATTAAAAAAAAACAAACAAAAGCTACCCAAAAGCTCATCAGATAGTTCTGATGCTCTAAGAGGACAACAGGTAGCAATTAAATAAAAGACCAGATTTGCAACCCAAACGTCAACATAGACACATCCTGAAGGTCCTTGTTTTTGGTCGTTAATTGGGTTTAGCTGTGACCTGTCCGTGGTATGACAGTGGAATCAGAGAACCCCGAACACTCAACTGAAATGTTGCTGTATTTCACATCTCCCCTTCTGTCTTCTCAGCCATCATGTACGTCATGGGAGCACTCGGTCCTGCAGTGGGATATTTATTAGGTGGACTTCTTATTGGTTTTTATGTTGATCCCAGAAATCCCGTTCACCTTGACCAGAATGACCCTCGTTTCATTGGAAACTGGTAAGAATTGTTTTCTAATTTTTTCATTTTACTTCTTACTGATGATAGAGTCATAGTTAAAATTGTGGTTAAAATTTCCTTAATGGGGAGATGAAAAACAACTGACAGATGCTTGGGGGCATGATAGGCCGAATAATCCCCCTCCTCCAGGAAAGCCGTTTCCTAATCCCCGGAACCTATGAATATGTTACTTTACATGGCAAGAGGGACTTTGCAGATGTGATTAAGCTGTGGATCTTGAGATCATTTTAGATGACTTGAGTGGGCCCAGTGTAATCAAAGGAAAGAGGACAGGAAGGAAGACCAGAATCAGAGAAGGGATATGCTGATTAAACCAGAGGATGGATGATGTGCTTTGAAGGCGGAGAGAGGGACTGTGGGCCGCAGAGAGCAGGTGAACTTTAGGACAAGGAAAAGCAAGGAAATGGTTTCTTCCCTAGAGCCTCCAGAAGGAGTATAGCCCTTTCAGCCCGTTTCCCACTTCTGACCTCCAGAACTGTAAGATAATCAATTTGTGTTGTTTGCAGCCGCTGAGTGTGTGGCAACTTGTTACAGCAGCACTAGGAAACTCATACAGAGGATTTGGGGTTAGTGACTGACTCTGCATTCTCTAGGATAGGGCTGTTTCCTTTATAACAGAGTGAAGGAAAAGGACTGCCTATTATAAAAGTGCCTATGTGGGGACTTTCCTGCTTCCTTTAACTACACCTTTCATTATCTTTTCTGTGCCTTAAAAAAAAAAGTTCTTTCCATGCTATTGTTCTATTAGTGTTTTGGCTTTACAACCCTCTTCCACTTCCTGGAACTCTAGCCCTGCCTCTACATTGTCACACCAGTGAATCTCTTCTCTTGGTAATATTTAGTTTCCCCATGTGTGCTAGAGATTTAGCCACCCTCTCACTCGCTAGGCCTTAACTGTCCTGCAAAATAAGTCATGCTTAGGACTTAGAACGGGAACTCCAACTTTGGATGTTATTTATCCAAATAACCAAGCTGGTGTTTGAGCTTTTGACAGTCCTCACCTTGAACGAGAGTTATTTCTTCAGACTGCAAGCTCTAACTGAAAATATTGATATCCTGAATCTACTTCACGAGAATTAGCCATAGGTATTCATTGATAAGTCATTTTCATTTTACAACAAAGAGAATACTTCAGTATTAGAATTCATATGTGTCAAGTAATTATTTTCTAAAGAATTTCTTAGGGTACTTTGTTTTCTCTGTGTTTCATTATAGGATAATAACCTCATAGCTCTGAGGTTGGTAGAAATAATGTTTAACGTTATCTATTTTCAAAGCAGCAAGCAAATATTGTTATACAATGTAAACAACGCTCTTTGAAGCTGGAAGTGCTAAGCCGGATAGAATTTTCACATCACACAAAAAGGAGTTCCCCTGTTAACATTAGGGGAATAACACAGGAGTTTTAAGTTCTTGACTGATAGTGAAATTTTTGGTCTCAGCTGTGTTCTTTTCGGTTCTGAAATAAATCAGGGTAGAATTTTTTTTTTCATTGTCAGAAAACTAGATTAATTAAATGTATCTATGAACATCCAGTGTATATTCTGTACCCTATAGCGAGGCCCACAAGAAGGGACGGAGGTAGGGGAACATCTGGAGAGAGAGAAAGATGAGGAGGACCAAGTCGGGGCAGGGAGAAGGAGGTGGAGCAAGGGCTTTAGTCTTCCAGGTACTGGATGCTGTTTTGTGAACATTTTCTAGAAGACATTAATCTAGTTGGCAGCAAAATGGATCCGAGCACAGGCCCCTGAAGCTTAAATCCTAGCCTGCTACCTAATACCTATGTGATCTTGGGGAAGTTACTCTGTGCTTCACTTTATTTTTTTTTTTAATTTGTAAAAGAAGGTAGTTATGGTACCTACTTCATAGAGTTGTTGTGAATAATGAACAATTTTATATTTATATGTGTAGAACTCTAAATAGTTCCTGTTATACAGTATGTGTTAGCTATTGAGTCCTTTGAATTTAATCAGTGTTCAAGTAATTTTATCCATTTTAATGGCTCAATAGTAGTTCAATAAATGATAAAGATTGTCAATATAGACATACAGAATAAGGGGCTATTTAAATATGAATTTGATGTTTTTTGAGTCAAGGTCTCACTCTGTCCCCCAAGCTAGAGTGCAGTGGCATAATTATGGTTCATTGCAGGCTCTACCTATTGGGTTCAGGCGATCCTCCTGCCTCAGCCTCTTGGGTAGGTGGGACTACAGCCACACATCACCAAGCCTGCCTAATTTATTTTATTTTATTTTTGTACAGATGAGGTCTTGCTTTGTTGCCCAGGCTGGTCTCGAACTCTTGGGCTCAAACAATCCTCCTGCCTTGGCCTCCCAAAGTGCTGGGATTACAGGTGTGAGCCACCACATTCACCCTGAATTTGAATTTTATCAAGTAACTCTGTTTGTAACAGACTTCTGCCTGTTGAACAAAGACATTGTTATTTGATGCAATGCTATTTTATATGCTGTCTAGCAGTAGTGATAGGTTTTCAGTTAATATATGCATGTACTGAAAGAGAATGAATGAACGAATAATGTTAAAATTTGTTGGGTGCTTACTTTGTGTCAAGCATTGTACTAAGCTTTACAAGCATTCTCATTTAAGCCTGTAACAACCATATGTAGTCACTGATGTTATGCAGGTAAGGAAATTGATGCTTGGGGAGTTGAATAATTTGCCCAGTGCCTCAAAGTCAGTGAGAACTGGGATAAGAAACTGACTCCAAGGCAGAGCTGTTAGTACACTTAACTGACCTGCTTAGTGAATGGTCTTTGAGTGAATGGTTCTTGAAAGGGATTTAGGTACCCTGGCTTTTCAAGTTTAAGTATTATTAATGTATCTTTTCTCAACATATAATGAACACTCTCTTGTCTTACCCAGCTTTTCTCAAGGTCTCTTTAGCATCCTCATTTACTTTTTTTTAAATTTTTTTATTTTTGAGTCGAAGTCTCACTCCATCGCCCAGGCTGGAGTGCAGTGGCACACTCATGGTCACCCCAGTGTCAACCGGCCGGGCTCCGGCCATCCTTTCCCTCAGCCTTCCAAGTAGCTGGAACTACCACACCCAGCTAATTTTTTTTTAAAATATGTTTTAGAGACAAGGTCTCACCATGTTGCCCAGGCTGGTTTTGAACCTGTGGGCTCAGGCAATCCACTCGCCTTGGCCTTCCAAAATGCTGAGATTACAGGCTGAGCCATTGAGTCTGGCCCCTCTCTCTGAACTTTGATGGCAACTCTTAATCTACACCTCATCATCCAACACTTAATTGTATGCATTCTTGCATTTCTTGGAGATGGTTACTTATATTTTTGGCTATCTTACAACTGCGTTATAAGTATTGACGACAAGGACCAAATCTAAATATCTTTGGTAGCCCGCATACTCAGAGTAGTATTGTGAGGCCCAGATAAGTGAGGATTAATACCTTCTTAGTGTTTGCAAAATAATAATAATAATAATTGAATGCCATCAACAATTTAATATATACTTCACATGAGATGTTAGTACTTTTCTTCTAAGAAAAAGTATCTGTATTGACCCACAAAGCATGCTATACAGTCTGTATTATTTTTTCTATTAAATTTATGATTTAGTGATTTATTATAAAATGTACATCTTAGGAGGGTAACAATGTTAGTTAGCAGAGCTAACCTATAGGTGCTCAAAAATATTTGAATGACATGCTAGTCCGGTTGCTGATGATAATATTCAATACCATACTAATACTGGGTAGATTTCTCATTTATATCACAGACTCCCTCTGTATTGTTAGTGTGCCCAACTTCTTACTGATTATAAAACATTTTCTCCGGAGAATTTTATTACCACAGACGTTTACTTTGCTAATGTGTTCTCACTGACAAAACAAAAGCCATAAATGCGATTCACATTTCCTAATTTTTTAGGTGGAGTGGATTCCTCCTTTGTGCCATTGCAATGTTTCTTGTGATATTCCCAATGTTTACTTTTCCAAAAAAGCTCCCACCTCGACACAAGAAAAAGAAAAAGAAAAAGTTTTCTGTTGATATGAGCGATGACGATGTTATGATGGAAAAATCAAACCATAACGAACAAGTGGACAAAAAAGTTTCTTCTATAGGATTTGGAAAGAATGTCAGAGGTAAAGTATAGCTCTTAAGTAAATACGTTCATGCTGTTTAGATCAGTGCTACTCAAAGTGTGGTCCTAGACCAGTGCTGTCCACCAACTGTGTGGCTGGTCTGTGGCTGGCCCGTGGCTGGATAAGTAGAGATTGATAGTAAGTGTTACAAAATTTTTTAGAAGTTTGAGTAATTTTATGACTGCTGCATCGAATGATAATTTAAAAGTTGGACTTATAATTTGTATGTTTTTTAGATGATTAATTTTCTAATTTATTTTGCAGAAGTATCAGTAGATGACAGACTGGAAATGATAATTTTGGAAAATGTTCCTTTTTTGTTTGAGAAGCACTGATTTAGATCGTAAAGACATGGGTGTTCATATCTAGCATTTACTGTAATTAGAGATGTCTGATCGTTAAAATACTTACTGCATTGTTTAATGGATGGTTTGTTTCAGGGGAGCAGTGACTTTGGTAGTGCAGTCTGATGCTTACATAAGTATAAAACCCACCACTAGGAAGGGATCCCACTCAACTGCCGCTCTGTTAAATGCTTGCATGTGGCCATGGAGAAGGGTGGCCCAGGGAGTGGGCTCCAAACCCAGTATGAAAACATCCAGAATGTCTCAATGATGTACTGGCCTATTTTTTCATTTTTAGTTCTCTTAAAAACATCAGTTATATACAAGCTAGATTAGGCAACCTAAAATTTAAATATTTTGAATTGATCTTAACCAGACAATCTTTGTTCAGTATTCAGTACATCCATCAAATGGCAATAAGTCCCTTTAATTCTAGAAACCTATCACGCTACACTCTCATAAGTTTCAGCTTTGTTTCCTGAATTCTCTGAATTGACTTTTTTGGTATAAAATATGAAGCATAATATTAATCCAGTGTTTACCTTCGTTGAAATTGTTTTAGTTAAAATTTACCCAGGTCTATTATCATCTTATTTAGACTTTTTTTAGTGTGGCCAAAGAGAAACTTTTGAGGCCCAGAATAAAGTTCCTTATATCATATAGACCTGTCCCTTCGGCCTAAGAAGAATAGTAGTTCAATTGAACCTTTTCTGGTTTTTTTTTTTTTTTTTTTTAGTTGGGGCCTCACTCTGTTATCTGGACTGGAGTGCAGAAGCAGGATCATGGCTCACCACAGCCTTGATCTCCTGGGCTCAAGGGATCCCCCTACCTCCGCCTCCCAAGTAGCTGGGACTCCAGGCACATGCTACCACACCTGGCTAATTTTTAAATCTTTTTTTAGAGACTAAGTCTCACTATATTGCCCAGGCTGGTCTCGAACTCCTGAACCCCCACTGGCCTCTCAAAGTGTTGTGATTACAGGTGTGAGCCACGGCACTTGGTCAAATTGGACCATTTTTAAAGACTATATTTGTGAAAGCAAGTGAAGTGACACTTCATTGAAAATACTTCTTCCCAGTTAAGTTTTAAATTTGCCTTCCACCCATTATTTTGTGACACTGTGCACTTTTGGAACTGCCAAAATGACTTCTTATGCTCTAATAACATAAAAGGTTCTCTGGATAGCAGCATGACCTGGGCTCTTTCCACGTGGACCAGATCACCATTTTTCATGAATGTATTATAGATCATTATGGTTATTAGCAAAGGGGTGAATTTTTTTTTCAACTCAATTGAGACAAAGTTGGTGTTAAGGAATTTAAAACATAGAAATAGACTTAGAGTCTTAATTTATGGAGAAGATAAAGTAGATTCAAGGAGAGAAATAAAGGCGCAGGTAAGACAAAATTGTATATTTTATAGCTTGGGGGTAGCTGACTTGAATGTGAAATATATATCTAACAGATAGTGGAAAAAAGGGAGGAAGAGATTGAGATAAAATATTAGCAGTTCATACACCTGTTGATGGGAATGAGATTCTTCTGGAGAATGCAAGGTAGAAAATGTGTCAACGCCTCATCCACATTCTTGGCTCACCACAGACTTGCCATTTTCTTTTCTTTTTTTTTTTTTTTTTTGAGTTGGAGTCTCACTCTGCCACCCAGACTGGAGTGCAGTGGCAGCTCCCGGCCACCGCAGCCTCGACCTGCTGGGCTCTGGTGATCCTTCCGCCTCAGCCTTCCAAGTAGCTGGAACTACAGGCGCGTGCTACCATGCCCGTCTAATTTTTTATTTTTTGTAGAGACGAGATCTCGCCAAGTTGCCCGGGTGGATCTCAAACCCGCGGGCTCAGGCAATTCACTCGCCTTGGCCTCCCAAAGTACTGGGATTACAGGCTGAGCCACCGAGCCCAGCCTGACCTTGCCATTTTCATGGTGGAGGTGCACCAACTGCCGGGACTGGCATCATATGCCTGAGGGGTTTCCAGGACAACTGCTTGGCTCCTGCTTTAGGGCAGTCTTCAAGTACAGCACCAAGGAATGAACACCTCTGGCTCTCCATCCTTCAAAGAAGTCTTAACCCAGACGACTGATAAACACCCAGCTCCCTCGCCTCTGGGGTGAGACAATATCTAAGGTGTGTTTCCATATCTGTGGTGGGGCTGCCCTCTTTTCCAGGGCATCTGGGCTACACTCCCTGACCAGCATTCCCTGAGCTGCCCAAATAAGTTGCTTGGACTTGAATCCGTGTCTCAGGGCCTGTTTCTGCCGACCCACACTTAGACATGCAGGCTCCAAAGTGGTAAAAGCCATCACAGAATTTGAAAGTGATTTTTGGAAATGGACTCTCTTCACTGTTTTATTGGCTAACTTCTTGTACTGTCAGGCATGGTTTTTCTCCACTCAGTTTAATGGTTCAGGATATTTTCTTTTAAAATCAAGAATAAAGGGAGTCTTTGAACAGTAGTTGGTTATAAAACTTGTTTCTATTCTGATTTTCTTCTTAGTATTTCTGGTAAATACTCCTTTTTTACCCTAGGGCTTGATTATGGTGACTGATCCCACTTCTGATTGGGACACAGCTGATTCATTGTATTACTTCCACTTGTACTGGATTCTCTAATTCTATCAAGACTAGACTTTAAGAGACACTATCTTGCTAGAGAGAAATACTGTTTTAATTGGATTATACCGAAAATGTCTTGCTAAAAGTGAATCAGATGATATTGTAATAATGTTCAATTAGAATATTTAAAATTAATTCATATTTATCTGGCACACATTGATTTCCTTTAGAGTACTGAATACATATCACCTGAAGGGTGTGACTGTCTAATATTTAATATAGGTTTCAAAAGGAAAAATTAAATCCCTGAGAGTCATTTAGTTATTGATATAATTTGCTTTTTTTTTTTTTTTTACAAAGCTGAGATTCACTATTGAAGTCTTGCATTAAATAATGGCTGCTAAGATTTCATTTTGAGTCACATCCGAGTTTGAGTGCCAGATCTCTTTTTCTCTTTTATTTTCTGGAAGAGTGTTTCTTTTGGTCTTTATTTCATATTTGAAATTTAGATACCGATATTAGCTCCTTCAGAGAGGAGGTGGAAGTTGGTAACTTATGCTTCCTTAAGAATAAAATTATTTTGACTATCCAGGATGGCATTCTTTTGGGAAGTTCTATTGCAAAGAATGGTAGACGAAAATACACTGTACTTTCCATTCTCTGCCTCCACATTTTAATGACAGACATTGAGAATATCTGACTCAGTGTTTCCATATTCTTATTATAAATTATGCAGGAATAAGGCTAATTTAAAACACCACAAAAGGGAAAGTAGAATTCTCAGTATGTCTGCATTACATTCCACAAAGAGATCAGCATTGATTCTATCAAAATCTTACCAATAAAAAGAAACATTTAAAATATTTAAGTGGATCAATTTTCCTGAGGTTTGAGGTCCAGCATTTTAAAGCCTTCCAAATTTAACCAGGCATCTTCCTATCTAGAGAAATTTGAGTGGTAGTTAACCATAAGAAGAATTTTATTTTTGCATCTACTTTTACTCTTAATTGCTTAGCATTATTAATTTAACATAAAATATGACAGGCTTTTCTCTGCTAGAGTTTTGTCAGTGTTAGGGTGCAATATGTTAAAATCTTAACTAAATAAAATAGTTACCCTGAGATGATGAACTGATTTAAAGAGATCATTGAAAGTTACAGAATTTTGACTGGGCATGGTGGTTCATGCCTGTAATCCCAGCACTTTGGGAGGTCAAGGTGGGAGGATTGCTTGAGTACAGGAGTTTGAGACCAGCCTGGACAACATAGTGAGACCCTGTGACTATTTTAAAAAGAAAAAAATACACTTTTTATTTTAAAAAGAAAGTAACCAAATTTTGTTCATAGAAGGATAATGTTGGCATCATTAAATTCATTGAGCATTCACTCTTACAGAGGATGCTGCACTCCACGTTGTAGTTGTGAAGAACTGTGAGCTATGTTTTGCCCTCTGAGAGCTTAGAGTCCACTGAGGGAGACAGAACAAGTACAGGTAGAAAGATGTTAAAGATCATAAAATGAGAACAGACACAGTGGTGTGGTGGTCCAAGGCTGGAGAAGGAACATCCCTTTGAAAGATCATGGAAGGCTACGTGGAGGAGGTGGGATTTGAGATGAACCACGAAAGGCTGGGAGAGTTTCAGCAGGGGGAATTGGGGTGGTGGGAGTACTCCAGGCAAAGAGATCCAAGCCTGAAGGTAACACTGCGTAGATGTATTTGAGAATGTGTATTTGAGAATGCTGGTCAATGGTTTTGTGGCTGGTGTGTTGGGTATATGCAGCGGCGAACTGGGAGATGAGCTTGGGAAGGGGCCGTGGGCTGTATGTTGGAAAGCGAGAGGTCTAGCCTTCCTT
>NW_007231951.1:63918-66072 GCF_000164805.1 Carlito syrichta
AGCGGTGGGGAGATTTGAGCAGGTGTTTGGCATCACTCTAGGATGTAGATTAAGGAGGAGAAGGAGCAGCCCAGGCACAGACAGAGCCCAGGTGGGAGGCTGTAGCCAGGGAGAAGGAAAGGGCTTCAGCCTGCTACACTGGTCCTCTTGCCTCCACCCTGGCCCCCTTTCAGCTTGCTGTTCAAATGCCACTCCTCTGTGGTCTCCCATCACATGCACAGAGAAGTCCCCTCCTCTGTGACCTATGTGATCTAACCCCTGGTTACCTTTTTGGCCCCATCTCCTTCTTTCAGTCCCATGTATTCTGCTTCAACCACATTGGGCTCATTGTTGGCCCTCAAGCATGCCAGGCACACTCTCACCCCAGGGCCTTTGCGCTTGCCTTTCCTGTGCTGGAAATGCTCTCTCCCGTGGCCTCTCACCTTCTTCAATGTATTACTCAAATGGCCCTTTCCCAGTGAGGTCCTTCTTAACTCCCCGATTGAAAATCTCCAGTCTTCCCTCCATAGCTTCTCACTCCCTTTCCTCTTTTATTTTTTATTTTAGCACTCATCACGAACCTACTAAGGATTCTGTGTGTTTATTTTACTTATTGTCTCCCTAGTGAGAAAGTAAATTCCATGAAGGCAAGGATTGTTTTGTCCATCAGTTACATTTCCTGCTGAGTTTACACCACCTAGTAGGTACTCAGTAAATATTTGATGAATGATTTATTGAATGAGAGGAGGGAAGAAAGAGGTCGTTTCCATAGGATGTGACAACTGATGTGGGAATGATGGGGAGGCAGGTACCAAGGATGGATTTAGAGCCTTAACCTCTGATAATGGGGAGAGGAACTAGTCGAGAAAGGCAGAAGGAATTCGTTCTGAATTTTAGTCGCTCAGCTTCCAGAACCAATGCATGTGGCCCTTTGCCAGGTGTCTCAAAACAAGTATAGTATAGATGCATTAGGGTCCATTTGTTTCTCTGAGTTGGGGTCTCATTCTGTGGCCCGGGCTTGAGGGCAGTGGCACAATCATGGCTCACTACAGTCTCGGCCTCTTGGGCTCAGGGAATCCTTTTGCCTCAGCCTCCCAAATAGCTGGGACTACAGGTGCGTGGCACCACGCCCAGCTAATTTTTTTTGATTTTTTTGTAGAGACCAGGTCTTTTTATGTTGCCTAGGCTGGTCTTGAACTTCTGGACTCAAGCAGTCCTCCCGCCTTGGCCTCCTAAAGTTCTGGGATTGCAGGTGTGAGCCACTGCGCCTGGCCAGCATCAGTTGCTGATGCAGCAAATTGAGATCACCCAACACTTCATGCTGGGCTGGGCTATCTAGCTCTGTTGCTTATTGCTTCTGCTGAATTGCACTTTAATTTTATGTTTGCAGCTTTTATTGAAAGCTACTGCTTGAATTCTCATTTGCCATAGGATTGTTGCTTAATAACTTTGTATAAAACCTCATTTCTTTAAAACGGGATGCTCCAACCTTGCCTGTGTTAGCATCACCATGAAGGCCTCCCCAAACCCAGACTGCTGGGCCGCAGAGCACAGTCTCTGATTCAGCAGGTCTGGACTTCCCAGGTCATGTTGTCGGTTGAGGGACCACACTGTGAACACAATTGCTCTAGAACCTGGTTGGGGAGAAGCTTTGCCTTCCATGAAAAAAAATCAGAATATTTCTACATTTCTGATAATGATGATTGTACAACTCTTTGCTTTGGTGATCAGGAAAATCAGAGTAAAATCTGAAACTCAGGAAGAGTCTTAGGGCCACATAGAACTCTTTTCCCTGGTTTTGAGGTTCTGCTCTGTGTATGTTTTCTCTATATCTAATTCCTTGTTTCATTTTTGTTCGAACTTTATTTTACTGTATGTGTGTTTTCTTGTGGTGAGCCACACCTTTGGATTTGGAAGGATAGCTTAGGGGGTAAAAGGTAAACGATTACAAACCAAAGAATCTCTAAAAAAGAAAGCTCTTAACCGGGCTCGGTGGCTCAGCCTGTAATCCCAGCACTTTGGGAGGCTGAGGTGAGTGGATTGCCTGAGCCCTCAGGTTCGAGACCTGCCTGGGCAACTTGGCGAGACCTCATCTCTACAATAAAATCAAAAATTAGCCGGGCATGGTAGCGTGTGCCTGTAGTTCCAGCTACTTGGAAGGCTGAGGCGAAAGGA
>NW_007231951.1:66092-109704 GCF_000164805.1 Carlito syrichta
CCGGGAGCGGCCACCGCACTCCAGTCTGGGTGACAGAGTGAGACTCCAACTCAAAAAAACCACAAAAAACAAACAAAAAACAGAAAACAAAAAAGAAAGCTCTTTATACTCAGTAAAAAAGGTATACATGTGGATGACTCAGAGTAGCATCTACTTAGAAAGACATCTGAAAATACTCATTGGTCCTGAATTTTAAAAAGCAAAGTAGTACTGTGGCCAGGAGCCACCAATGATGTATTTTGGGCCCCGGTGGCTGCCATTTCTGTCCACTTGTTGTAGGGAAGTGGCTTCAGGCTCAATGTGCTAAGCCTTGAGGTGGCTATGGTGTGCTAGTGTCATCTAGTTCCCTCTGTCTTTTCCATGAAAGCAGCAAATGCCATTTACTGGTATGTTCTGGAGAGGAGGGAGGATCTGGAAGACTTTGAGGAGAACTTGTGATTGGGGAACCCATGGCGTCATTTGTTTCAAAGAAAATGAGCAGGAAATAGGAGCATTTAGCTTCTCCGTTGGCTGTGTTGCATATGATGAGTGACTTTGGCTTTGCTTTTACCGAAAACCCTAACCTAAAATTGTTTGATACTTCTGGATAACAGGCAGGATAAGTCATTTCTACACTGCACTCAAGGACATTCTCAGGATGGTGCAAGATTTACAGGCCATAAAAGAAGCTACTAAGGTTTTCGCCAGATTTATTTATTTATTTACTTGTTTTCTGAGGTGGGGGTCTCACTCTGTCACCCAGGCTGGAGTTCAGTGGCACAATCATGGTTCACCACAGCTTCAACCTCTTGGGCTGGGACTACAGGCATGCACCACCACACCTGGCTAATTTTTTGTGGAGATGAAGTCTTGCTATGCTGCCTAGGCTGGTCTTGAACTCTTGGGCTCAAGCAATCTTCTTGCCTCAGCCTCCCAAAGTTCTGGGATTACAGGCATGAGCCACTGCGCCCAACAGTTCACCAACTGTTTGATATACCAGAAGGCTTTAAGTTATACGGGTAATAGGAACAAAAAGATTAGAGATACAGGAATAATAAAATACAAATTTCCTTTAATAGCCATGGTTCCAGAACTCCCTTCCGCCTCTGTGGATACCAAAATTTACGGATGCTTAAGTTCCTGATATGAAATGATAAAGCATTTTCCATATAACCTGTACACATCTGCCTGTGTATGTTAAATCATCTCTAGATGTCTTATAACACCCAGTACAATGTAAATGCTGTGTAAATAGTTATGCTGTATTGTTTAGGGAATAATGACAGGAAAAAAAAAGGCTCTGTGTGTTCCATATAGATGCAACCATTCATTTTTTTCCCAAATATTTTTGGTTCATGGTTGGTTGTTGACTCCGCGGGTGTGGAACCCATGGGTATAGACTGTAATTTAAGCATTTACAAAGGAAGAGAATCAAGGAATTTCACGAAGAGATTTTAAGGAAAGCTGTTCTTTAATTTTTCCCATGTACCATGCATCATGGGATTTTAATTTATACAGATGACTTAGTGACAGCATGATGGATTAACGCCACTGGAAGGGGGACTTATTACTTACATTTCCCAAGAGAAGAGAACACACCATGTTATGCAGGGCCCCAGGGGGAACACCAGGTTTGGTTAGGAGGCAGAACAAGAGTGAGGACCAGAGCCTAGGTCAGAGCCTTTATTGGGGTTTCCTTGGGCAATGGCTTAGGATTGGTTAATTTGAAGAGTGTTGATGGTCTCTGGGCTATAAGGGTGGTCTCTAGATGCCTGGGTTGGCCCTGGGTGGTTAGAGCCAGGGAAGTAGGGTTTGGTGTGTGAGAGTTAGATAAGGGAAGGTTGGGGATACACACTTGGGATTGGTTGGTTTACTTATGAAAGGTGTGCTCCTGGTGGCAGCTGATCCCTTTGCTATCTCTAGGGATTGGTAGTCCTGGGAGGCTGGGAGGGCAGTCTCTCTTTAGCCAGCAAGCTTTTTTTTTGAGTCGGAGTCTTACTCTGTCACCCAGGCTGGAATGCAGTGGCATGGCTCATCACAGCCTCTACCTCCTAGGCTCTGGTGATCCTTCTAACTCAACCTCTTGAGTAGCTGGGAGTACAGGTGTACCTCACCATGCCCAGCTTATTTTCTATTTTATTTTTGTAGAGATGAGATCTCATTATGTTGCCTAAGCTGGTCTCGAACTCCTGGGCTCAAGCAGTCCTCTCACCTCAGCCTCCCAAAGTGCTGGGTTCTAGGTGTGAGCCACTGTGCCCCGCTCAGCAAGCTTTTTAAGATGTCAAAACATTATAAAATACAGAAAATTTTAAAAACCATGATTGGGCAACCGCTTCGGGTTCCTGCCAACTTTCGGGAGCTTTTCTGTCCTCTCAATAAATCCTGCTTTCTAAAAAAACAAAAACCAAAAACCATGATTAACTAAGGATATGTGCGTTAGAGCTGGAGTATCTTCTCACTGGCCTCCTTCAACTAGAATTATCCTGTGAGGTTCCCTTCATCTTTCTTTATTCTGCTAACTTCCCTTTCTCACCTTCAGGAGGCTTCTGTGCCCTGGAGGCCAAGGCCTGGTTCCTCCATGTGCTTCAAAAAGCACCCGGTATTTTGGCAAGATTAAATTATTATATAATTTATCAATAAAATCCCAACCTTTTGTATATAATAATAAACTTTCACTCTGGTTGTTTCTGTTTTTACTATTGATCTCTTTGTGCCCAATGTGAATTCTCTGGCTTGTTTTGATTTGAGTCCATTTACTTTACTTTATTTTATTTTTTAATTTTGAGAAAGCAGGATTTATCGAGAGGACAGAAAAGCTCCCACAGTGGGAGTGAACCTGAAGGGGCTGCGTGGCTGGGATTGAAAACTTATATAGCCCTAAGTCCAAGCCGATTGGCTTGCATTCGATGTGAGCTGTAACTGTTCTGATTGGTCAGTATTAAGGACCAATTGGCAGGAGGTAGGGGCCTAATGGTGAGCTGATTGGTTGCTTTTTGATTCCCGCAGTGAGTACTTAAGCTCTAGCTTGAGAGGTTCTGCAGGGAGCTTGTTTACCAATGCTGATCCCTAGAGGCCTGCTGGAAGTTCACTGCTTGGTTACCAGAAGACCTGCCTGTCTGTCTGCCTAGCCTTTCTCTAACTATCTCCTGTCTCATTCTCCCCTCTGGAGTAATAACCCTAACTACTGGTAGGGAGTAAGGACGATTGCCAGTCTAACCAGTCTGGCTACTGCCTGCTGATCATGGGCATTATATGGGGACGGCAGCTAGGGATGCCCGGGAGGGTGATCTAAAGGTCAGCAATCTAAAGGTCCTCTGTAGAAAGAAGTTTCCATACAATGTTCCATCTGCATCACCATTTGAAGTTTGATGGCCTCCTTCCGTCCAGCCCCACATTGGGGCGCCAAAACTGCTGGGGATTTTTCAGGTCAACCTGGGCTTCCAGAGTGTCAGCTCAGTAGGTGGGCCAGCCAAGCCCCAGAGAGGGTCGTGGAGGGGTTGGTAAGCCTGGCCCCAGAAATGTCAGCTCTAATGGGCTGGCAAGCCAAGTCCTGAGAGTGTTGCTGGTTTGGTGGGTTGGCAAGCCTAACCCTCGGGGTGTCTCAGCCTTGGAGTCTCGCTTCTTCCAGCAGCTCTCCTGCTTCAGCCGGCTCCGTGGGCTGGCAAGCCAGTCTCTGGGAAGCCAGTCTTTGGGGGTGCATGGCTCTTCAGCTCCCATGATCTTCTGCAGCTCCTCAGGTTGCAGCTCTTCAGGGTCAAGTTTCTTGTCTCATGCTTGGAAAGAAGGAGGGACGTGGACAGCCAGAAAGTGAGAAAGCAGGATTTATTGAGAGGAGAGAAAAGCTCCTACAGTGGGAGGAGACCCGAGGGGGCTGCCCTGACTTGAGTCTATTTTAGCTGCCCTTATCTGCTTGTTTGGTCACTCCTCAAATTCTACTTTTATGTAAGAAATTGGCATTATCTAAGACTTTTAGGAAAGGAATAGATGAGTTTCCAAATGTCATTTAATTACTGAGAGATGGCTGGCAACATCTATCTTTAGAATGTCTCCTCTCTCAAGTGTCTATAAAGGGTCGTGGAAGGGTTGGTAAGCCTAGCCCCAGAGCAACTACTATATAACTAAGAACTCAGGATTCATACATGAAAAGTTACAGTTCTGGCCTCAAAGGGAGGCAGAAAGGAAAACAGACACAACGTAATATGTTAAGTCTTAGAATGGAGGCCTATACAGTTTAAGGAAGGTAAAAGGAAGAGGGAAAGAATTCTCCTGGGGAATGACATATTTCTGCATCCTTTTAAAATTACAGTTTTTTTTTTAGACTGGAAAATTTAGTTTATTTAGAAAGTAAATTAAAGAGAGAGGAGATTCTCTAAAATTACAGTTTTTTTTTAAAGATCCTAAAAGTAATGCATGTTCACAGTCGAAAATTTAGAAAGTATGTAAATACATAAAGAATAAAATAAAAACAAATTCTAATCCCATTTCTGAAATACTTTTTTATAATAAAATACTTTATAATAAAAATACTTTATAATACTTTATAATAAAAAAGTATTTTGAAACGATAGAGATGGTGATTGCACAGCATTGTGACTACGAAATACCACTGAACTGTTCATTTTAAAATAATCAACTTTATGTTCTGTGAATTGCTCCTTAATACATGATTATTTATTTATTATTATTTTTTGAGTTGAAGTCTCACTCTGTTGCCCAGGCTGTAGTGCAGTGGCATGCTCACAGCCACTGCAACCTCGACCTGCTGGGCTTAGGCAGTCCTTTCATCACAGCCTTCCAAGTAGCTGGAACTACAGGCATGTGCTACCACGCCCGGTTTGTTTTTTGATTTATTGTAGAGATGAGGTCTCACCAAGTTGCCCAGGCTGGTTTTGTATCCCTGGGCTAAGGCAATCCTCTTGCCTCGGCCTCCCAAAGTGCTGGGATTACAGGCTGAGTTACTGTGTCTGGCCAATACATGATTTTTTAAAAAGTATATGTTTTAGTTGAATTTAAACACAAAGAAAATAAACCACATAGGCTGCTGAACTTCAGATAAATGTGTTTTTCCTGCAACAATATATATATATTTTTTTATATTATATTTTATATCAAGAGGGATCAGCGTGTTTGTTTGGTATTTACTCTTTTATTTTTTTATTTTTTCCCCCCCTCAAATCTTTGTTCTGGTGGTACTTATAATGTTTATAATTTGTACCTTGGTAGAAATGTAAGTTTTCAGGTAATAAAATTTAGTCAACTGCTTCACAGAGATAATTCATCTATTTTGTACAATAGTAAAATAAGCACTATTCCTTATTCCATTACCTATTTACATTTTTTTTAAAAATCAAAAGAACAAAATTAATAGCTTCTTTGCTTTCAGATGGTCTCCTTACAACCTAACAGAGAAAAGTTAATGTGGAAGCACGTCAGTAGGTAAAAACAAACACACAAACAATATATCATGGGGGAGGAATTTTCTTGCAGCCAGAGGAATAAATTAGAAAAATTAGTGAAGGTTAAAAAATATGCTCAAACTAATTAGCATATAGAAACTAGTATTCATTATGACTATGAATCTTGAAAAAAAAGTCAAATTGTGCTATGAATTCTCTAGTAGTACCAATTAATACAACAAAAATATTTAAAGCTTTGTTGCTTAAAGAGCCAATTATTCAGACATCGAAAAATGTAAGCATACGAAATAACTCTTTTCTCGATGTGCTGGATAAATGAAATATTGAATATTTCCTTCTGTTAGCATTTTAATTTTTCTCTGATGGACTTTTTATTTTTTAATCCTATCTAAACCCACTAAGGACTCTTTAGCTTTAAAGTACTGTACTATTAAAAGGACCATCTATTCTGTCCTTCTTATTTTTCTGTGTCTTTGGTGAACCCACCACTTTGGCCATCTTCATCTTATAACTTGTGTGTTTTTAACACCTGACTCCTCCTCACAAGAAAATTATGCTTCTTTGGAATGAACTTCATTTTCTTACAAGTATATGGATAATGTTTTAGTACAAATTATGACAGCCATACAATAAAGAACGTGAAGAAATAAATACATTTTGAGTATATTTTTTGAGTGCCTACAGCTGTACAGAGAGTCCCTTGGTCCTGCATTCATAGTGTTTACAGTCTCCTGAAACACATGCAGTTACGTAAGAATTGATGACTGGAGTTATGAACCAAGTACTTGGAGCAGAGAGGGAGCCCTCTCATCTATCTGGAGGCACTGTACTTCCCACAGGAGAAGATGTCAGTCCTGAAACTCACTGAATGAGTTTGGCATTTGCCAAGGAGAGTGATAGGGCGTAGTGTAAACAATAGAGAGATAAGGAGGATCACAGCTAGGGATAGTGCTCCTGAGAGAACCGTAATAGAGTATACCATAAACTTAGGTTAAGAACATGCTATAACCCAATAAATATGTAATCGGCTTGTGGACAATAGCACAGCCATTTTAGTTTTCTGCTTTAAAACATAACCTGTAGCTGTTTAAAGTTTCAGTTATGGGAAAAACTGCAAAGCTCCAGTTCAAGCTTCAACCCCTTCCCTTGACCCACTTTCCCCTTAGCAACAACCAATCAGGTGCCAGGGGAAAATCACCTAAAGTTTCCAAATGTCTCTGCAACTTCCCCAGCTAGTGGGCCAAGGTCAGCCCGAGTCAAGCTAGCCAATCCTCCACGATTGGGCTGACCACCAGAGGTTACTACCCAATTAAATGGTAACAAGACTGGAAAGTCCCCCCAAACTCCTCCTCCCTTTGTGTAAAAGCATAAAAGGTATCTGCTTAAGAAAGTCAGGGCCTCTGGGTGTACTCCGCTGCGTCGGTTGTTGACAGAGGTCCAGGCTCGAGCTTGCAAATAAAGACCTTCTTGAACTTTCATTGGAATTGGCTCTTGGTGGTCTCTCGGATTGAACTTTCGGCCACTACACTCGTGGGAGGGCAGTTACAGGATTTCAGAGTGGACGGGCAGGCGGGTGCCTGCTTTCACAGGAGTTCATGGTAACCAGGCCTTCTCTTTGTGATTGGTCAGTCTCTTTGCTTAGCATCTTTTTCAAATATATCATTTTATCTATCTCTGCCTATCTATCTATCTATCGATCGATCTATCGATCTATCTATCTATCTATCTATGAGTTGGGATCTCACTCTGTCATCTATCTATCTATCTATCTATCTATGAGTTGGGATCTCACTCTGTCATCCAGGCTGGAGTACAGTGTCTATCTATGAGTTGGGATCTCACTCTGTCATCCAGGCTGGAGTACAGTGTCACCTCCTGGCGTCAAGTGATCCTCCTGCCTCAGGCTTCCAAGTAGCTGGGACTACAGGCATGTACCACTACGCCGGGTAATTTTGTTTCATTTTTCTGGTAGAGATGAGGTCTTGCTATGTTGCCTGGGCTGGTCTTGAACTCCTGGGCTCAAGCAATCCTCTGGCCTCGGCCTCCCAAAGTGCTGGGATTACAGATATGAGCTGCTGTGCC
This sequence comes from Carlito syrichta, assembly GCF_000164805.1. NCBI lineage: Eukaryota > Metazoa > Chordata > Mammalia > Primates > Tarsiidae > Carlito > Carlito syrichta. The sequence goes on from NW_007231951.1 coordinate 73,571, forward strand.
CGACCCTTCAAATATATTATTTTTTTAAAAAAGTTTGAGTAATCTAAGAAAATAGCAAAAAAGGCATGATATAGGTCCTTTCAGCTTGCAAAGGACAAAAGACCCAGTTCGAGCCACCTGAAAAACTGGGGTTCTAGCATAAGACTCCAGAAGAGAGTAGAAGTCTTGGTGATCAGACCCCTGGCAGATGAGAACGTGCCTGTTGCCCTTGGGACCCACAGCCACACTTGCACAGACTCAATTGTGGCTCTAGACTCAATTCCTTTTTCTTACTTTTGTCTCTCTCTCAATCTTTGTCATACACCCTGCCTAATGATCCCTTTGTATGTTTCAAATGTAAACGCTCTAATGGAAACAAAGTCAAGGGGTTGGTCAGTCTTTGCTCACATAGGGTGCCCTGGTGTCTCGTAGCTGCTGGGATTCCTGCAAGTATCACCTTAGAGTTCAGCTTCCTTCCCTGATCCAATCGGCTCATTTAAGGATATGAGTAAAAGCCCTGCAGCTTTGCTCTAAGGGGCCACAGAAGAGGGGTCTTTAGGTGTGGTAGGTGCTTACAGATTCCTCTCCAGAATGGGATGCATTTCTCACTCAACTAAGTAAACTCTCAGTAAGTTCTTCCCTCTGCCCTCTTGAAAAGGTGTTTATGCCTTTCAGGTTTGCTGAAATTGATGCTCTTTTAAAACTTTGCTATTTCAAATAAAGACCTTAGTCTAATAGAAACTTTAAATTATAGATTTCTTTTATGAACATAAAACATTCACACATGCAGGACATGTTTGGTTAATGGTCAAAAAAAATCACAGACATATAATAATAATATGCTGCCTTATATTATGCCGTAATCCATGAAGTATGGAGAATAAATTTTGGTCTCTGCCCTCCCTGAAATGGATTCAGTCTCTCATAAACAAATGTCCCTTATCATCTTCCAAAAGAATCCAGGCATATTCTGCATCTTACATTTTCTGAAAATTTGACTAAAGGTTTTTAGGGTCATTGGGAGCCTCGGATTTATTGCAGCATTGTGATTGGAGTGTAACTTAACACCTGGGCCATGTGTGCTTGATAGTGGGGCCACTTGGCCTGCCATTGATGTGCATCCGTAAGGAGCAAATGACCTGCCAGTGCTATTGACATTTCTTTTCAAAGTGATTTCTGAGTGCAGTCCACCTTATATTACATTCTCTTGAATTTTAATGCTTTGAATTGAATTTTATTTCTACTTTACTGCTGTTTAAAGTATTTCCTGGTTTTAGTGTCAGCTTGCTCGTATAGTTGAATTTGCAGGATTTTCTGGCATTGAGTGATCAAAAATGATAATCACTAGCATTATTTCATTACCTCTCCATCATGCTTTTTACTGCATTTTGATTTTATAATGGCACTGTTATAAATGACACCAAAAGCTGATTTAAGATATAACCTTCAGCATAAAAATTAGGTATTTGACTTAACAACCCATACAATTTTAAACTTTGTGTTTCTGAAATAATTTTGAATTTACAGAAAAGCTACAGGAATAGCACACAGAGCCTCAGAGTCGCTGTACCCAATTCCTCAATTAATGTTTCTGAAAAGTTGAGGGTATGGTACTCTACTGTCCCTTAATACTTCCATGGATGCTTCCTAAGTACAAGGTCACTCTCCTACATGGCCACAGGGCAGTCATCAAAACCAGGAAATTCATGTTGACCTGGTGCTACTATCTAAATCATGGTCCCCATTCCAATTTTGTCAATTATCCCAATAATGCCATTGTGTCCAAGATCCAATCCGGGATCACATTTAGTTCTGTGCTTTTAGTATCCTTCACTCTGAATAAGTTCCTCGTCTCCAGATGTATGAACTTTTAGAGGTAACCCACTGAAATGATGCTCCATAACAGAGGCACACAGTGTTTGCTCAATTACCAGTTAGGCTGACTTTTATCACTGGGATAACATGGTATCTTTCAGGTTTCTTCACTTTAACGTTAAGTATAATGTAATTAAAAATCAGTAAATAATTTATAAGCACTTTTTTTTCTTTGAGTTGGAGTCTCGCTCTGTCGCCTAGACTGGAGTGCAGTGGCACGCTCCTGGCTACCGCAGCCTCAACCCACTGGGCTCCAGTGATCTTCTGCTTCAGCCTTCCAAGTAGCTGGAACTACAGGGGTGCACTACCATGCCTGGCTAGTTTTTTATTTATTGTAGAGACAAGGTCTCGCCAAGTTGCCCAGGTGAGTCTTGAACCTGCGGGCTCAGGCAATCCACTCGCCTCGGCCTCCCAAAGTGCTGGGATTACAGGCTGAGCCATTGAGCCCGGCCACTTATAAGCACTTTGTGGAGAAATATCTTGGGATTATATATCTATATATCTATATATACACAGATGATAGATAGATAGATAGATAGATAGATAGATAGATAGATAGTTGATTACCATTATTTGAAGCAGAAGCAGTTAGGGTTTATAAAGTTACTGTGAACACTGAATCAGTCAATACTGAGCATTGCTCCTAGGGGAGACACAGGGTGGGCTTCCTGTCATAACATAACCATCAACTAGCTATACACAGCCTTGTTTTGAGTGTCTTTCTGTTTAAAGATCCCTTATTTAATATGTATTGTTGATTCATTAGCGTTGAAGTTATGACCAACAGCACTGTAACTAAAGCCTGAATGAAGCTTATCTCACACATGTATTTTCCGGGTAAGGCACATCACAGCCTTCTTGCACTTGGGAACACTAGACAGCACTGCAGCGCTGTGTTTGGGCGATTTTAAACAACAAAAGCACAAAATGTGAAAAACTTGATAATATATTATGAAAGGATACTCGTAGCCGGGTTTGGTGGCTCAGCCTGTAATCCTGCGCCTTTGGGAGGCTGAGGTGAGTGGATTGCCTGAGCCCGCGGGTTCAAGACCCGCCTGGGCAGCGAGACCTCGTCTCTACAATAAATCAAAAAAATCAGCTGGGCGTGGTAGCGCGTGCCTGTAATTCTGGCAACTAGGAAGGCTGAGGCAGAAGGATCACCGGAGCCCAGCAGGTCGAGGCTGCGGTGGCCGGGAGCGGCCACTGCACTCCAGTCTGGGTGACAGAGTGAGACTCCAACTCAAAAAAAAAAAAAAGAAAGGATACTCGTACTGTCTGAGATCTGAAACAGGAAGGCTGAGCATCATCTTGCTCTACCTCAACTGGGAATGTGTGCATCAGACAACTCAAATTTTTGCTGGTCCGAAAGCGTAGTCTTATTTTTTGGGGGTTACAAAAGCGTTTTAGTGAGTAGGCAACTTTGCAAATATGGAATCCAATATTGAGGATTGGCTCTGTCTTATTCCTATTAAACTTTCACTTGCCAGTTTTAGCATCCACTGGACTCAAATTGTCCCAAATTGGCCCCTGGGAATTTTTCAAGCTGTCTTCTGTGTCTTTCTGATATGTTCTCATCATTCTATGAGCACTTCTTTGCTTTTTTGTTCAACAAGGTTTTCCAGGCTTATCTTGTGTTTTTTTGTCCCAGCTCTGTAGTTAGATATTTTTCCAAGGAGCTCTGGTTCCTTTTAGTGGAAGATGGATTTTATTTATTTAACTTAATTAAATTAATTAATTTATTTGAGTAGGAGTCTTGCTGTGTCACTGAGGCTGGAGTGCAGTGGCATGCTCACAGCCACCACAGCCTCCAATTGCTGGGCTCAGGCAAACCTTCTGCCTCAGCCTTCCAAGTAGCTGGAACCACAGGCATGCACCACCATGCCTGACTAATTTTTTTTTTTTGAGTCATTGTAGAAACGAGGTCTTGCCATGTTGCCCAGGCTAGTCTCAAACTGTTGGACTCAGGCAATCCTCTCACCTCTGCTTCCCAAAGTACTGGGATTACAGGTGTGAGCCACCGCGCCTGGCTGAAGATGGATTTTAGAAACCAAGACCTGAGTGCTTGGTGGGCTCCTTACGACCCAGGGTGTCATTACTTGTGAACCCTGTTAGTAGACATAGTTAGGACATAAGTGTATATACACGTGTGTGGGTGTGCACACTCATACACATAATCTGCCACCTGTCTATGTGTATCTGTCTTCATCAAATCTATTTATCTCTCTGTTTACCTATCTAAATCATGAATTCACACCAGTACCTCCAGTTCCAATCTGATATCTGTTGCCCTTTCCATATTTGTAACTTCCTCCTTTGGCAGTTAGAAAATGGATTCCTGTTGTTCTCAATTAATTATTTATTTGCTAAGTCCCCCTTTTATGTTAAAAACCACCTCGCTCCAACAACCAAAGACACAACTCTGGATACTTGCCCAACCCCCCTCTCCTACGGGGCATTTGAGCTGAAACCTCAACCTCAATAAAGGGGAAGGAGAAAGGTGGAAGGAAGAACAAAGTTAACTTAGAGTTTTGAAAGTCTGAACTTTTGCTTAAGTCTTCTTAAATAACAGCAGACTTTTTTTATTAAAAGAGAAAAGTCAAGATAACCATCATACATATGTTTAGTTATCCTTGAAATCACAAGACTATTTTATCATATCAAATGGATATGGAAGAAAAACCAGTTTGGTATAACTAGTTTTTCTTAAAATATTCATGTGATACATGTTATCTTCTTTTATTAAACATTTATTTCATATTTGCTCCAGATGTTTTAGATTCAGCACATTGGCATTTACTATGCTGCTAACTTTAATTTGAATCTTTAAATGTTGGTAGGTAATTTTAGCTTTTTAAATATTATATTTTGGATGTGACATTTTAACTCAGTGTTTGCCAGAGAATATAGGATAATTTTATGAAGTACTTTGATTATACTTTTCTCTGGTGTGTTTATGTTAAAAAGTAAAGCATGCATATTAATTTTCTTTTAAAATGTTAATTTAAGCTTTAAAAATTAAGATATAGAATTTTAAATTTAATTTAAATTTTAAAATGGTCATAGTGAATAGTCTTGACTTTGTAAGCTTTCAATTCTGATGAATAGGAGGCTATGATTTAATAAAAGTTGTTTGTTAATTTTAATGAAATGACTATTATGGTGGCTCATAAGGAGATAACTGTTCTCTGAGATGACTGTATTGTCAAAAATGATGCAGCTTGCCTTTTCTAGGAAGATATGTAAATATTATATAAATGCACATTAATTTACATTATAAACATGCAGAAAACTCAAAAGTTTATACACAAGAATCTAATTTTATTCTTCTTTCCCAATCTTAGTCCCAATCACAGAACATAAACCCTTAATCGTCTGGTGTTTTGTATATATTGAGAAGAATACATTTGAGGTTATAGATACATTATTTTGGTTTGTTTGATTTTTACTTAAATATGATTACACACATGCTTGTTTTATACATTAATAAAAATATTTCTTGGAGTTCTTTTATGGCAGCACATACAGCTCTATTTCATTTTTGTCTGTAGCATAGTATTCCATTATATGGCTGTGCCATAATTTAAACATTTCCCATGTTTCCTTGGGGAAAAAATTTCCCCCTAAATTGGATTCCCCCCCCCCCCCCCCCAGTTTTTGCTATTATAATGTTCCATTGAAAATACTTGCACATTTATCTTGAAGCATATACATGGTAAGTTCTGTGAAATAATTGCCTAGACTCAAGGGTGAGACTTTTCTTTATTTTTGAGGGGCACCTTGGATTTGTTCCCTAATCCAAGTACCTCAGTGTGTCTGATCTGACAGCTTCACCCCTTTTAGCTTTTCTAGCTGAGATTTTTTCCTATATCATAAAGAGGCTGGACAGTCAGATGTCCAACATCATGGAGATACCCACAGCAGAGGAATAGGTACATGAAGGTGATAGTTGGATGGAGTGGAAGTGGTAATTTAGGACTGTGTTGCAGGTGCTTTATGAGGGAGAACCCCCCAAAATTATCTTTCCATGGGTGATCCCCTTGTAGTACAGGCTTACCCCACTAGGCAAGTGTTCTAGGTCCCCATCAGTATCAGTGTACTAGCTAGCATTGTTGTGGGGGGCTGCATTTGACTTTGGTGAAATTTTTTTGGAAGATTCTTTCAATGCATTTGTCCATTTCATGATGGGTGATTTATGAGCACACCTGCCCACACCATGCTGAGTGTTCAGCAGTTTTTAACCAAAAACAGCATGACTCCTGTGGGAGTCACCCTCACTTTTCACCCAATCTCACCCCAAGTGACTTTTTTTGTTTTCCTGGATGAAAAAAAGCCCTCAAAGGGAAATATTTTGCCAATGGAAAATATGGAAGAGGTGAAACAAAAAACAGCAGAAGCACTAAAAGGTATCAAAATGGACAAGTTCAACACTGTTTTGAGCAGTGGAAAAAGCACCTTGATAGGTGTATTGCATCAAACAGAGAGTACTTTGAAGGTGACTAAAGTTTAAACACGTAAGAATAAATATACATTTTTCTTATAAATAAATTCCGGGTTTTTTGGATCCCTCCTTGTGCACATTTTAGGGAACTTTAACATCTTAACAGAGAATAACATTGTTTTAATCAGTGAAGAAATGCAAATAACTTAAACACTTATTGAAATAAGAGACATAGGTTGGGTACTGCTAATAAGGATATTTGTATAGATGTATGTTTCTAGATACTTAATTTTCTTATCCTGGTTGAAATTTAAAAAACCAAACCAAAATCTATTTAATAAAGGGGATGGTTTCTAATCATCATCAGATCTTGCTATTTTTATTCTTTTGTGCAAATATTGCTCACTGCCTATTTCCAGTTCATTTCAAAAACAATTCAGTTTTATTTTGTTTTCCATCCATTGTTTATAACATTCATTTGTCATTTTTGTCATTTTGTAGACCTACCAAGAGCAGCTGTCAGGATCTTAAGCAACATGACATTCCTTTTTGTGAGTTTGTCATACACAGCTGAGAGTGCCATTGTAACTGCTTTCATTACCTTCATTCCCAAGTTCATCGAGTCACAGTTTGGTATCCCAGCTTCCAATGCCAGCATCTACACTGGTAAGGCACTGCCGTTAGGGCTACTTGAAAACATGATCATGTTGACCATGAAGTGGAATGGGTCTAGAGGAAGTTCAGTCTAACATCAGTGTTAAACAAGTTCATTAACTTTCTCCCCCAAGATTTTAGGAGGAGGAAATCCTGAAATGTTTTCTCTTTGATTCAGATTGTTTTACCATGTAACATATTTCCCAACTGTGTTTTAGAATGGGCGAATTTTACATATTTATGTTTTTGTGGTTCTCAGTTTTTAAAAAAATGAAATAGGCAATGACGTTTAAGTTTAAATTTGAATAGATCTTTTGATGGGTTGGTAAGGATCTTAAAGTGTTGAGCTACAATATTGATAATCTAGCTGGGTACAGTGGCTCATGCCTGTAATCCTAGCATTTTGGGAGGGGGAGGCAAGAGATTGCCTGAGTCCAGGGGTTCGAGACCAGCCTGGGCAACTTGGCGAGACCTCCTCTCCACAATAAATAAAAAAGTTAGCCAGGCATGGTGGTGTGCACCTGTAGTTTTAGCTACTTAAAAGGCTGAGGCAGATGGATCGCCTGAACCCAGCTGGTTGAGGCTGCAATGGCCGTGAGTGAGCCACTGTATTCTAGCCTGGGCAACAGAGTGAGACTGTGACCAAAAAAAAAAAAAAAAGATATTTTGAAATATAGATCAGTTTCATGGTATCAGGATTTCCCCTTCATAAATGTGAGCAAATTTTAATTGAATTACTGGATATGTGTGAAGTTGAAAAGGAAATGTATAAATTTTATTTTAGATGTTTTATATCTAGGCAATGACTTTTAGAAGACTTTGGTACACATACCCACAGTACTTAGAACTCAAATCTTTTTCATAGTAACATGGAAACATTAATTCTCAGATATTGGGGGAATTTTCAGTATATATATATGTATGTATATACAGTATATATATATATATCATGTAGTATTTTGGAGATTTTCTTAGTAATATCAAGGATGGCCAAATGACCATCCTTATCACTAAACTATCACTAAACTATAGCTAAGCAGTGTACAAAATCACTAAACTTATCACTAAACTATAGCTAAGCAGTGTACAATTATTATAACTTTTCAGATAATTTAGGCTCCCACTTTCTCCAGTTCCACATTCAAACCCAGTAAACTTGGATTGTCTGAAAACCAACAGGCAAGATTTTATCACTGTAGTAAGAGAAATTGTTTTAAAATATTTGGGTAATTGCTTTGTTCTCTACTTTATCTGCCACATATAAAGACATACAAAATTGGTTGGTGGGTCCCGGATAAAAAGTTTATAAAGAATATATTGTGTGGACCATTGTAATTGTGACCTAAAAATATGTCTTTCTCCTAGTTTCAACAAATATATTTTCTTACATTAAGGTAAAATTTCAAGATTATTTTATGGCTTGGTTGTCAGAAAATCTAAACCTTCCATTTCTAGTTGACCTTTTGTACTAACTCTTTAATGAGCAATGATTCTTGGACAGAGAAACCAAGGGTTGTCTTGTAGCTAGATTCAAAGCCACACAGCTGTTAATGGTAGTCTCAAGCATTTCCCAAACTGAGTTTTAATACTGAAAGGTGTTACTGCAAAGAAGATTCATTGTAAAATAACTTTGAGTCTTGCTGAATTAAACAATGTATTATTATGGGGTTCTTTACTGCAGTACTTTTCATCACCCTTAATATGCCAATATGCGTTATTGAAACTCCCAAAGAACATTCAGATTACAGTCTTTTTCAAATTTACTTAACCATGAAACCTGAATTTTTTTTTTTTAAGAAGCATCTTTCTCATGAACAGTGGTCCTTAGGACACACATAGGGAGGCCATCTTGTGTGCCCCTATTCCAGCCACACTAGGGAGTAGAGCTGTTGAGATCAGCACATTTCCCTCTGGATGTGCCATTCTGACAGTTACTGGCACAGTGGCGCAGTGCTGAGCTGGGTAGAAATTGATGCACCCTGAATGCATATTGACCAAAGTTACCACTTACTGGTAGAAGCAGAGGCTAGCTAGACAACCCTTGGTAGAAAAATGAAATAATGGATTTTTGGACCTGGGGTGTTTGGCTACAGAGTCTCACAGTGGTGTGGCCAAGGCTGCAGTCACCAAATGTGTCCCTCTTGGCCAGGGGAGTACAGGATTGAATAAGGCTGTTTATCCCATGCTCCAACATCAGCATTAGAGAATCAATTTTGTCATCAGTTTTGTCATCAGCAGTTTTCCTTTTTGATCGCTGCAATTGCAACTTATACAGTGTTAGAGATTCTGCTGTGTTCTGATAAAAGGCTTTTTATTCCCAGCTCTCACAAACTTCCCTTTTTCTACAGATAAACAACAAACAATGATTGTCAAGAGATATTCAAATTGGTTAGGAGTAGAGGGTGGTCTGTTATATTACAGAAAACTTAAACGGGGCTGATAATTCTGTTTAAGACTCCTCTTGGTTTTTTGAATTTTTACCAGCTGAATTATTCTGAGCATAGATTTTTATTTTTTAAGGACTTATTTAATTTGAGATCTTTAATTCTCAGAATCCTTTTTTATGTATGTAGAATGATATGGGGATTTCAGACATTAATCCGAAAAAGATGTAAAGATAGTTTTAATTTCTCCTCTGAAAAAGTTTCTGAGTTCAAGTCCTCTTTTCATTTAAAAAAATATTTGCATGGATAGTGTGACCCTCTGTAGCAATTTGCTGGTGGTGGTGGGAGAAGCGCCAGACACACAGCAAAGGATCCTCCTTCCATCACTGGCTCATTCACATCGCGGTTGATACCGGCTGTATGCAAGGTGCTATGCGGTGTGTGTGTGTGTGTGTGTGTGTGTGTGTGTGTGTGTGTGTGTGTGTGTGTGTGTTTGTGTGTGTGTGTGTGTGTGTGTGTGTGTGTGTGTGTGTGTGTGTGTGTGTGAGAGAGCACGCACAACTGGAAAAGTCTAAAGGCTCAGACCAGGCCCCTGAGTTGCTTACAGATCTAAGAGGAGATAGAAAGTTTATGAAAAATCTGTCTAAATAATAGAAGATTTGAATTGCAGTGATTCTTTTGGCTGGTTGGGTCATAGGTTTGGGTTGCACTTATTTGAAGTTTGGAGGAAAGGGGTTGATTCCCTGTGGAGGATTAGCTTGAGCAAAGGAGGATATGGCTTACTCTAGCAGGAAAAAGGTTGGGGGGCGGGGGGGGGAGAGAGAGAGAGAGAGAGAGAGAGAGAGAGAGAGAGAGGAGGGAGAGAGAGAGGAGGGAGGGAGGGAGGAGGGAGGGAGGAGGGAAGGGAGGAGGAAAGAGAGCAGTTTATTCCTTGGTCAGAAGCAGAGAGATCTCTAAAGGCAAGCAGGTGGGGAGTGGGGGCGAGGGAGGAGACCTTTGTGTCCTGGCTGAAGGTGGTGACTCCAGTGTCTTAATGAGGGCAGCATTGGAACCCTGCAGCTGACGCCACTTCACTCCTCCCACATAGTGTGTTTCTACCCAATCGTGGATCTGTTCATAGTGCACTCTCCCTGTGAGTCTTTCTGCTCAGCCACCTGGGGTCACATTCATCTCTTGCACCTTATGAAATACTTTGAATTTTCGGAAGCCTGCAATGGATGGGAAGAGTCTTGAGGGAGGAGTTAGACAGGGCAGGCGCCCTTGAATTCAGCCACTGTCAGGTTGCCGGCTATGTGACTTTGGGCAAGTCTCTTATCTCTAGCTGAAACTGGAGTTTATCTATAAGATGAGAATAATCTCTCCCCTGTCTCTTTAGAGTCGGCATTGTGAGAATCAAACAAAGTAGCGAACAGTGATTTGTTTGGAAGTTTATCTAACTTCAAATAGACATAATATAAATGAAAAAATATAACCTAATCATATAATAAAAAATGAAATTATTATTTATGATGTTGGCACCTGACATGTGAAGTTGTGCAGCTTGAACAGGTCTTAGAATGAAACCTCTGTAGTAATAATAATGATGGTAATAAGACAACTGCTGACATGTATTGGGTGTTTACTAAGTGCAGGACTCTATCTAAGTGTTTTTATATGAATGATATTATTTAATCCATGGATTTAATGCCTAGGCAGTAAGCATTATTAATTATGCCTATTTTCCAGTTGAGGAAACAAAGGCTCAGGGAGGTTTAAGTAACTTGCTTAAAGGCAAGTAGTAAGTGGTAAGCCATGATGTGAGAGTCTTGTGCTCTTTGGAGTATATACATATAGCATGTGATTTTTATTGAAGTATTTAGGAGGCATATGCTATTGTCATCATTTCCATTTGGGTTTTTCACTGTTTCGAGTAGAATGACATTCTGATGGTTTTAAGCTTCTATTTCCACTTACTCTGCCACTGAGGCATGGTCAATAGCATTTTGTTTTCAGAGCACTGTGATCTTTCAGCATCACCTTTGCCTGGGCGCCTGCCCTTGGAGTGCAGAATTATAAAGATTGGAGACATTGGTTTGTCCTTTTTTTTTTTTGAGTTGGAGCTTCACTCTGTCGCCCAGGCTGGAGTGCAGTGGCACATTCACAGCCACCCCAGCGTCGACCTGCTGGCCTCCGGCGATCCTTCCATCTCAGTCTTTCAACTAGCCGGAACTCCAGGCGCATGCTACTATGCCTGGCTAATTTTTTTGATTTATTGTAGAGACGAGGTCTCGCCAAATTTTCCAGGCTGGTCTGAAACCCAACAGGCCCAGGCAATCCACTCGCCTCGGTCTCCCAAAGTGCTGAGATTACAGGCTGAGCCACTGAACCTGGTCTGCTTTGTCTTTACATGAAAAATAGTCTTGGAAAATTCTGTTTTGTTTTTCATTTGTAGAATAATCAAGATAGTCATTTCTGTGGTAAGGGGATTAGGTGTCATTTGTTTTAAAATGTACTGTAATTTGTGTTGTGTAAATAGCCAAATATTTGCCATCTGTCTTCAGCCACTGATTTGGAGTTGAGTTGATGAGATTCAATGCAGTGCCATTGGGAACTGCAGCCCTTGAGAATCTCTCTGTCTTTAGATGTAGAGAGATATGAGTGTGCTTTGATTTGTTTCTTGCTTTGGAGGGTGTCAACAGCTTTTCTGTACTTGTTCTTTAATTTTATAAGCGTGTTTATTTTTATTTTTATTTTTAGGTCTTACTTTGTTGCCCAGGCAGTAGTGAAGTGGTGTGATCGCACCTCACCACAGCCTCGACCACCTGGGTTTAGGCAATCCTTCTGCCTCAACCTCCAGAGTAGCTTGGACTACAGACACATGCCACCACATCTATCTGATTTTTTGTAGAGATACAGTCTCACTATGTTGCCCAGGCTGGTCTCAAACTCTTGGGCTTGAGGGATCCTCCCATCTCAGCCTCTCAGAATGCTGGGATTACAGGTATGAGCCACTGTGCCCGGCCAAAAGTGGATTCTAAAATCCATTTTGTACCAGTTTTACAAATATAATCATACATTTTCTTTTTAACATTGAAACTAAGCTTTTAAATACAAATAGAGTGTCTTGGGTACAAAAGTCTTTTAGCATCACTGGCCATTCTCAAGGTCAGGTGATGACATCTGGTTCCAAGATGTGTGTTGACACCACATTCAAACATGGTGTGCTCTCAGGGAAGATACTTGCAAACCAACATTCTGTAGCAGCTGTAGTGGCTTCCCACTTATATCATTTTAACCAGTCTTGAAATGAATATAGGCTATTAGGAACTAAAAGTAACAATTATAGGCTTTTTGTCTTCTGAGCAGATAAGTATTTATCACGCTGAAGTACATTTGTTTTTCTTCAATGCTAATGAGAACTTTGTAAAAGAATATAGTGGTCAATATGTTAGGACACTCAGAGTCCCTTTATTTTTTTCACCAATCAACTAATCTAAGAAATGTCTGAGTATCTATCTTGTGCCAGGCTCTTATTAGCCAGTGCTCTAAGATGGTAGTTAAACAAGGATTCGTTGCTCTTAAACAATCTTTTTAAGACTCAGAGGACTGGCCAGGTGTGGTGGCTCAAACCTCTAATCCTAGCACTTTGGGAGGCCGAGGCAAGAGGATTGCATGAACCCAGGGGTTCAAGACCAGCCTGGGCAACTTAGTGAGACCTCATCTCTACAATTAAAAAATAAATGGCTTGCCTGTAGTTCCAGTTACTTGGAAGGCTGAGGTGGAAGGATCGCTGGAGCCCAGTGGGTCGATGCTGGGGTGGCCGTGAGCGTGCCACTGCACTCCAGCCTGGGCGATAGGGTCAGACTCCAACTCAAAAAGGAAAAAAAATTATTAAAAAAAGTCACATTTTTTGTTCACAGAGCAGGATTCATTTGTAAGTAAAAGTAGAAAAGGGAGCTTTTCAAAAGGACTGAAAACACAGGGAAGAAGGATGTGTCAGGAGCAGATGTAGGAGCATTTCTGCTACTAAGTGCATTGTGTCCTTGGTTACACCAACATCCAAGATATGCCCAAGAGATTTGATGAAGGAATGAATGAAAACATGTACCTTTCTGACCCTAGGGGATCTGCATCTTCATAAGGAGGATTTGAATTAGACAACCTTTCACCAAAGGTCGGAGAAACATCCCACCATCTTCCTAAATCCCCTGAAATCCTCTGATTTTTGTGAGCAATCTCTTTTTCTAGGTATTCAAGTTCATTAATGTCTTGCCTCTTTACTTTGGATATATTTGGATATATGGGTACCTTTCCCTGGCAGTTTAAATTTCATAGATGTATGTGATTCTTTTTCTGCTTTGGTGTGTGAGATGAAACTGAGGCTGAATTGCTATACTTTTTGTCTTCGTGTGTGTGTGGGTGGGGGGGCGGTGAGCATACAAGGGTAAATTAGCTTGTTGGTTAAATTTCTACTCTAGAGAACCCAGGAATTTCTTACTGGCACAGTACCATTTTAGCAGGTCTATACTCTGTTAACGTGGGACTTTCCCTACCTGCTTTTTAGTGAGTCACCATATTATAAGAGAAAGATTATGGGTTTCAGAGTCAGAAGGCCTGGGTTCTAGATCTGTATCTGTCATTTATTAGCTGTGTAACCTTGGATGAGCTAACTAACTTCTTTGGTAACCAATTTTTGCTGCTTGTGAAATGGTATATTCATATCTATTTTAGAGGGCTACCGAAGTTTAAAAAAGTTTAAAAGTGAATTATTAAAATGTAAAAAATACCACAAATATTAATCATCAATGATAGTGGCCCTGACTTACCTCCCTATTCATCAAATATCCCATCCTTCATAAAATGACAGGAGAATTAGGATTGTCATTGAAAGAGATGAGAGAAGGAAGAAAGTAGGAGATAGAATAGATAAATAAATAAAGGCATGGTTGCTGATTCAAGCATTCGTGGCCTGACAGGTAGTGGTTTCTGATCGACAGCTCATTCCACCATCTCTGATTTCCTCAGAGAAGTTTTCCGTGAACTCACACAAATCACGTCCAGACCTAATGAATATCTGGGCCTTTAAGTATGGTCAGGGTAGGGTTATTACCACACTGACAGGAAATACCTTACTCTTTTCATCTAAGTAATAAAATGTGTGCTCAGACAGTATTATTTAGAAGTTGAAGTAATGTCCTTTTGTAACTGAGTCATTTCACGATGGGTCACAGCAAATTAACTTTGCTGCCAGGCTCAACTTCCTGTTGTGGCATCTTTCCCTTGGCCAGAAGCAAGAACGTGGGTTATTTGGATTCATTACTGCTAGACTGGTTAGATTTCAGATTATGGGTTATTTTTTTTCAAGTCATTGGACTGCACTTCTTCTCATATCTCTATTTGCAATAAAGAGGAATATAATTTATGTTGGATTTTTGATAAAAGCAGATATTTGGAACCATTATAGGTGCACATTTCCCTTATTACCTATGCAAGGGGCAATTTGTGTATGCTCTTTTGACTTATTTGTTTATTTTTATTTTAAAGATGTGGGGTACAATTCAGGGTTAGGTCTACAAATGTTCATTATGCAGGTATCCTTGCCGATGAGGTGGGTATGCTCGTTTTATATAGCTGGTTCAATTTTATTTAGTAACATCTTCCTTAAATTTTTGAAAAACATGCTATATGAATACAACCCCTTTTGCAAATGCCAAAAGTTGAATCACTATTTATGTATTAAATGAAAAAATAGAATAGTTACTTGTATATTGCAATATCTTTTTAGTCACTTGGTATATACTGTTGTTTCTAAAAAGCATACTGAAGTCATTATACTAAATGAGTACCTATCCCATTTTGGGGGAAAGAAAATCAAGGAAAGAGATCTTACAACTCTTCTTAGTTACCTCTTCTATTAGTTGATAATTCTGTTCATGTTTGTTAAAGTATCAATCTCTGCCTCCCACCTCAAATCTTTTTTTTTTTGAGAGGAATAAAATTTTGACTATAAGAAATATGTTTAATATAAACTGCCTTCTAGGTCCCCAAATTAGTGTTAATATTATGTAAAACAAATACACTTTTACAGATACCTCCGCATAGCAAAGTTCTGGTCTAGTGCTGCATTTTTCATGTTGTAGTCAACATAAGAGTTAGGTCCTTCAGTGAGCTTATTTTGCTGTTTCATATTGATATGATTAAACTTCAAATGTCAATAGTTTTCCAAAGAATATATATTTAATAGATTCTCATACATTGCATCTAAATTATGAGTTATGGCTAGTCACTAACTCCTTCTTCCCTGTAGCAGCCAAATTCATTGATATGTGTGTATACATTCACATACAATATATACATACATGCACAAATATTCACACACACAAACCATACATATATTAACAAATTTCATCATTTTTGTCTTGAAGATTTGAGTTTATACAGGAGACAGTGTAACTAATTGAAAAAATAGGTAGGAGCTAAGAGACTAGGTTTTAGTTCTAGAAAGTGGGATTTAGAATTCTAGTAGCACATTTCTCATCCAGGCCTGAAAGAGCTCTGGTTTTAAAATCAGATTTGTGTCCTGTCTTGGCTGTATTGGCTTTGTGATATTGGGCAAAGTATGTCATTCATGGGTCTTAGTTTCTTTATACATGAAATGGGAATAAATGGTAATCCATAAGATTAAATAATATTAAGTGTAAGTTCTTGAAGACTTGAAGTACTCTACAAATGTATCATGATTATTACATTGTCATTTAATTTTCCCAAAGTCTCTTTACTTATCTGTATAAACAAATAATACCTGTACAAGAAGCCGTTGTATTGATCAATTAAATAATTGATGTGAATGTGCTTTGATACAACCATAAAGGTTTATTTCCCTTACGTAACTTTAGGTTGTTGCTGCTAATTTTGGCTATAAAATTGAAGTCCGCTCACTCAAATATACACATACTTAACCTTTTCATCACAGCACATATTTTTTGATGTGTACTTCATGATTGAAGACAATATTTTTTGAAATAAATTTTGAGGCGTTTTCTGCTGCTTTACGTGGAAAATCATTCTAAAATATGTTTCTTTCTGAAATAATAGAATTCAAAAGAATTAATCATAAAGGATTTTCTATAAATTAAAGTATTTTTCCTTTCACTTTTAGAATAAAATTGAACACCTGTTCCTAGGAAAGTGGCTTTACTGATTGAAAGAAAATCTCACAAAGAAAATAACAAATGTTTGTTACTTAAACGTATGTTTATGAGAGTGTTCGCCTCATATAAATCTAGGAAAAACACTGCAAAATAGACTCGGAGTACTTTGGGTCTAGGCTTTGCTCTTTCATTAACAAACCATTGACCCAAGATAAGTCACTCATCTCAGAACCTTATTTTTATGTTGTCGTCTGTAACACAAGGGAGTCTAGTAGGTGATCTCTGAGCTCTGTGTTAATTTAGGATTATACATATTTTTGAGAATATCAGAGACTCAAAGGAACAGAGGCTTAAACAAAATAGATCTTTGTTTCTTTGTCACATAAAACTCTGGACATTGGCAACTCAGGGCTGGTATAAGGACTGTAGTCACCCATACCGCTTTCAGTTTCTTCTTCACCATGGACTCTGGTCCTCATTGTCCAATGTGGCAGTCCAGCTATTATGTCTGTATTCCAAGCAGCAGAATGGAAAGGAGGGGAGAAGAAGGACATGAATATTTTACTTTTGCTTACATCCCATTGGTCAGAACTTAGCACACGGCCACATCTAGTTGCAAGGAAGGCTGGAAAATGTAATCGGTATTCCAAGCGGACATAAGCCAGGCTATTACTCTAAAATAGGGTTCAACCTGTTCCCTGTCTTTGTAAATAAAACTTTATTGGAACCGACTTGTTTACGCATGTCCATACTATTTTAGCGCCACAGCAGCAGAGGTAATAGTGTGACAGACACTATCTGGCCCATGAAGTGGAAAATAGTTACTGTCTAGCTCTTTATAGAAAAGCTTGCTGACTCCTGCTCTAGGAAAAAGAAGAGTAACCATCAGAGAATAAGTAGCAATCTCTGCCCCAGCCACCTTCTGAATTCTGATTCTGTAGTAGCATGCAAACAGATTTAAAAAGCCAAGCAATTAATTTCATATCGTGTAGGAGTAATTTTGAAAACGTCAGTAAATACTAAAACATGAAGTTCTTTCTTGCTCTAATAGGCTGAAGCTGCCTGTTAAATTGCCTTATTTTTGTTCTGTCCACGTCTCTATCTTATTCCAGTTCAGTTATCTAAGATGTTAGCTACTCTTCTTCAGCTTTTTGCATAGAAATACTTTATTTGGCATAGCCTTTATTTTTTTTTTTTTTCTCTTTTAATTTTAAAATTGTGGGGAGCCGGGCTCGGTGGCTCAGCCTGTAATCCCGCACTTTGGGAGGCTGAGGTGAGTGAACTGCCTGAACCCGCGGGTTCGAGACCCGCCTGGGCAGCGAGACCTCATCTCTACAATAAATCAAAAAACTAGCCAGATGTGGTAGCACATGCCTGTAATTCTGGCTACTCGGAAGGTTGAGGCGGAAGGATCGCCGGAGCCCAGCAGGTTGAGGCTGCGGTGGCCACTGCACTCCAGTCTGGACGACAGAGTGAGACTCCAACTCAAAAAAAAAAAAAAAAAAAGAAAAGAATTGTGGGGTACAATTCAGGGTTAGGTATACAAATATTCATTGTGCAGGAACCCTTGTTGATGAGGTGTGCGCCCCCTTCCCCAGGCAGATATCACTACTGTCAATCCCATCCGCCGCCCCCTGCAGTTTCCCGCTACTTGTCAATTCTTTTCTTATTGTATTGCAGTAGTTGTTCAAGGTCCATTTATGAGTGAGAACATGTGATACTCAGCTCTTTGTTTCTGTGAGATCACTCAGTATTATAAACTCCAATTCCATCCAGGTTGCTGTGAAGTTCATGATTTTGTTTTTCTTTATGGCTGCATAATATTCTATCATGTATATGTACCATATTTTAAAAATCCAGTCCTCTTTTGAGGGGCAGCACAGTTGGTTCCATGTTCTTGCTATTGTGAACAATGCTGTGATAAACATATGTGTGCAGGTATCTTTTTTTGCAGAGTGATTTGAGTTCTTCTGGGTATATTCCCAGTGGGGATTGTGGGGTCATATGGAAGATCAGTTTTTAGAACTTTTAGGAAGTGCCACACTGATTTCCACACAGGCTGTACTAGTTTACACTCCCACCAACAGTGTAGAAGTGTTCCCTTTTTGCCACATCCTCTCCAGCATCTGCTGTTTTTTGAGTTATTGATGATGGCCATTCTGACTGAAGTTAGGTGCTATCTCAGTGTAGTTTTAATTTGCATCTCCTTGATGACTAGTGAGGCTGAACATTTTTTCTTGTATCTGTTGGCTGCTTGTATGTCTTTTGATGAGAATTGTCTATTCATATCTTTTTCCCATTTTGTAATGGGGCTGTTTGTTTTTTTCTTTTCAGCACGTTTGAGTTCCTTGTAGATCCTTGATGTTAGGCCTTTGTCAGACATGGAGCCGGCAAATATTTTTTTCCTAGTCTGTGGGCTGTCATAGCCTTTATTTTGTATAGCTGTGTATAGCCTTTATTTTGGTGAAAATGAAAGTGTGAAAAACTTTTGATCCTGTGAAGCTCCCCCTTGCATGAGGGGTGACTCCAAAAAACCTCGAATTACTTTTTGGAGGACAGGTCCCTTGTAGTACAGGCTTTCTCTGCTGGTCACCCGATCTTTCCCTGAGTGACCTTCATGTGGACCTTCATGTCTAAAAATTGACCTTCCATATGATCCCACAATCCTCACTGGGAATATACCTGGAAGAGCTCAGATCACTCTGTAAAAAAGATATCTGTGCCAGGCTCGGTGGCTCAGCCTGTAATCCCGCGCCTTTGGGAGGCTGAGGTGAGTGGATTGCCTGAGCCTGCAGGTTCGTGACCCGCCTGGGCAGGCGAGACCTCATCTCTACAATAAATCAAAAAAATCAGCCGGGTGTGGTAGTGCATGCCTGTAATTCCGACTACTTGGAAGGCTGAGGCGGAGGGATCGCCGGAACCCAGCAGGTCGAGGCTGCGGTGGCCGGGAGTGGTCACTGCACTCCAGTCTGGGCGACAGAGTGAGACTCCAACTCAGAAAAAAAAAAAAAAAAAGATATCTGCACACATATGTTTATCACAGCATTGTTCACAATAGCAAGAACATGGAACCAACTGTGCTGCCCATCAAAAGAGGATTGGATTAAAAAAAAGTGGTACATATACACAATGGAATATTACGTAGTCATAAAGAAAAACAAAATCATGAAGAAAGTCCTCAAAGGAAAGCATTTTGCCCATGTGTAAGAGGTAAACAAAGATAGCAGAAACACTAAAAGGCATCAAAATTGACAAGTTCAAAAATTGTTTTGAGCAGTAGAAAAAGTGTCTCGATAGGTGTATTGCATCAAGTGAAGAGTGCTTAGAAGATGACTGAGGTTTGAACATGTAAGAATCAATACACAATTTTTTAATGAATAAGTTCCAGGGTTTTTTAGATTCCTCATACAGCATCTTAGGTTGTTGGCGAACCAGTGACCATCACCCATGAGAGGAACCCATGGTTATTAGTTAGGAAGCACATCACACTGACAATTACCACACTGTATTTTTCTTCCCTTGCTTGTTCACATGTCTTTGGAGTTCAATTAAAATATGTATTGCATAACTTATCCTTTTTTTTTCCAAGCTGTGTTACTGGCTTCCAAAGAGAAGTTTTATCTGAAAATATGTGAATTCCTTCTTCAAAACCAAGAATAGATCAGATCTGAGCAATAAGGAAAGGAGATTATTAGGTGTTTTGCTGAGAGATTTAAAGATGGATCAGTTTGTGAAAGCATATAGGAACCATCTGGTTCCTTTCTAGAGCTTTCTACCCAAGGGCTACTTTTTATAAGGTTGGTTATTTAATGGATTTCTGAAACCCAAGTTTTCATAGAGAGTAGGGTTTTTGCTCTCCACAGATGTTCAGACCACTAGATTACGGTTATTTGTGTTTTGTAAAACTTACTTTGTAGATTTCATTATCTGGTAGAATTGCCACGTCCTTTGAAACAAAAGGACATCTTCAGCTTAAAAGAACAGCATGCAGCATACTGGTTAAGATTTCTATCCCAACTATCAAGGATATCTGCTCTTGCTACTTCTATTTGCCATTGCAGTGGAGATTATATCCAGGGGAATTAGGCAAGAAAATGAAATAAAAAGCCTTAAGATTGGAAAGGAAGAAGGACAATCTTGAATCTTGAAAATTGCTAAAACAATTTGTGTGTTCTCACTATTCCTGGTCACAGATTACATGATCTTGTATAGAGAAAATTCTAAGGAATCCACCATAAAAACTATTAGGACTAATAAATATGTTCAACATGGTTGCAAGATACAAGTCAATACACAAAAAATAATTGTACTTCTGCACACTAGCGAAGAGCAATCCAAAAATGAAATTAAAGAAGTGATTCTAATGGCTCAGCCTATAATCCCGCGCTTTGGGAGGCTGAGGTGAGTGGATTGCCTGGGCCCATGGATTCGAGATCCGCCTGGGCAACTTGGCGAGACCTCATCTCTACAATAAATCAAAAAAATTAGTTGGGTGTGGTCGCGCACGCCTGTGATTCCAGCTACTTGGAAGGCTGAGGTGAAAGGATCGCTGGAACCCAGCAGGTTGAGGCTGCGGCCACTGCACTCCAGTCTGGGTGACAGAGTGAGACTCCAACTCAAAAAACAAAACAAAACAAAACAAAAAAAGAAGTGATTCTATTATACTAGTGTCAAGAGAATGAAATAAGTTTAACAAAGTAAGTTTAACAAAGTATAAACCTTTATGTTATTTAAAGCACAAAACTGTGTTTAAAAATTAAAGAAAATGTTGACCAGAGGATATAAAATTCCTAGGAGGAATAAATTCAAGATATCTATTGTATAATATGGTGACTGTAGTTAATAACAATTGTATCTTGAAAATTGCTAAAACAATTTGTGTGTTCTCACTACAAAAAATAAGTATGTGAAGTAACACATGTGATTAGCTCAATTTAGCCATTCCACAATGTGTACACATTTGAAAATATCATGTTGTACATTATCCATATATATAGTTTTTATTTGTCAATTAAAAATGTCAAAAAATTCAAGAGAATATAAATAAACAGAAAGACATGACATGTTCATGGATTAGAAGACTTAATACTATTAGGGTATCAATGTACTCCAAATTAATTTACAGATTCAATACAATCTCTTTCAAAATTCCAGCTGGCTTTTTTGCATAAATTGACAAGCTACTCCTGAAATTCATATGGAAATGTGAGGTAGCCAGTACAGCCAACAATCTTGACAAAGAACAAAGTTGGAGAACTCATAATTCCTAATTTCCAAACATACTAAAAAGTAATAGTAATCAAGACAGTATGGTACTGGCTTAAAGTAGGCATAAACATCAGTGGAATAGAATTGAGAGTCTAGAAATAAGTGGATCCATTTATGATCAACTAATTTTTGACAGAGTGCTAAGACATTCAATGGGGGAATGAATAGTCTTTTCAAAAATTGGTGCTGGGACAACTGGATAGCCATATGCAAAAAAAATGAAATTTGACCCCTTCCTTATACCATATACAAAAATCGACTCAAAATGGATTAAATGCTTTAATGTAAGCTAAAATTATAACACTCTTAGAAATAAACATAGGCATGAATCTTTGTGACCTTGGATTAGATAATGTAATCAAAGAAAAAAGGGATAAATTAGATTTCATCAAAATTAAAAACTTTTGTGCCTCAAAGGACACGATCAAAAAAGTAAAAGGACAATACACAGAATGATAGGATATATTTGCAAGTCATATATCTGTTAAGGCCATTGTATCTAGAACATGTAAAGAACTCTTACAACTCAGAAATAAAAAGACAAATAAGCCAATTAAAATGAGCAAAGCAGCCAGGCATGGTGACTGAAGCCTGTAATCCCAGCACTTTGGGAGGCTGAGATGGGAGGATTACTTGAGCCTAGTAATTCAAGACCAGCCTAGGCAACATAACAGGGTCTCCTCTCTACAGAAATGAACTGGGTATTGCTACAGTCCCAGCTGTTTGGGAGGCTAAGGTGGAAGGATCACTTGAGCCCAGGAGGTTGAGGCTGTGGTGAGCCCGTAATTGTGCCACTGTACTCCAGCCTGGGCTACAGCATGAAACCAAGACTCATATATAAATAGGTAAATAAAAGAGTGAATGAATGAGCAAAGGATCTGATCGGACATTTATCCAAAGAAGATGCACAAATGGTCAACAATAAGCATACAAAAAGATGCTCAACTTCATTATTTATCAGGGAAATGTAAATCAAAACAACAATAAGATACCACTTCACACTGACTCAAATGGCTATCATCAAATATTATCTGTGAAAATAACAAGTGTTGGAGAAGATGTGGAAAAATTGGAGCCCTCACACACTGCTGGTGGGACTGTCAGATGGTACTGCCACTTTGGAAAAAAGTTTGGCACTTCCTCAAGCATGGAGTAAACATATGATCCAGAGATTCATTTTCTAGGCATAGATCCAAGAGAAACAAAAAACATATGCCCACACAAAACTTGTACATGAATGTTTATGGCAGCATTATTCATAATGGCCAAAAAATGGAAACACCCCAAATGTCCAACAGATGCATGGATAAATAAAATGTGAAATATAAATACAATAGAATGTTATTTGGTCATAAATAGGAATGAAGAGCTGACACGTGCAACACAGTTGAACCTTGAAAACACACTGGCAGAAGCCAGACACACATATCATATGACTCCATGTGTATGAAACATCTAGAAGAGGCAAACTTCTGGAGACAGAAAGCAGATTCGTGATGTCTAGGGTGGGGTGGTCATTGGGGGTTGGGAGGAAATGGGTGTGATGGTTCATGGGTATAGGGTTTCTTTTTTTGATTATTATTTTTTTAATTTTTAAGACCAGTCGAGTGCAGTAGTTCAACAAGGATCCTTGTTCAATCTGTAACTGTCTGGGAACAATCAATTGGTATAACTCATTACCTTCGGACCAGCTATAGAGTTTATTTGGGGAATGATAACAAATGTTCCAAAATTTGGTGGTAATTGCACATTTCTGCAAATATACTAAAAAAAAATTGAACTGTGCACTTCAAATAGGCAAATGACATGGTATGTGAATTACAGCTCAATGAAACTGTCAATTAAAAAAAAAGAAACTGTGTTTCACTGAGTGATTTGAGTATATCTGTGAAATGGCTGCTCGGTCCCCCCTGTTCTGTTGGCAGAATTAATAGGGTTTCTCAAGAGCAAAATTTCTACCTGGGCCAGGAAACCCCAACAGGTATAGTTCAGGCATGCACAAGTTGGTCTCAAGTTTTTTTCCCCCCCAGGTACAGAGTTTTAGAAGTCTGCTTACTTCTCCCGAGGGAAGGCTAGCTTTGTCAGGGTTTTGCAGTCCGGTGCTTAGTGGGCGTCATGACGACCCACCATCTTGATGGGAAGGCTCTGAGGGCTGCTGGATTTGGACAACAATGGACAGAGAAGTTGAACACTGCTGACAGAAAATGGATCTTGCCCGAAGGGCCTCCTAAGAGGGTTTTGCATTTGGCACGGGCCCACATCTGTAGGCTTTGCCTGTATGAATGGAAACCAAGAACAGTAACTTGATCCCAGCGTTGTTTGAGGCTTATTTTGATAGCTGAAAAAGTTAATAAGGTTCTATTATTCTCCTGTGAAATTTCCTCTGCAAAGGCCCCCACCTCCCCTTGGCAGTAATTTGCTTAAAGCTTTTCACCTTCAGTTTCCCAGAATCAGGGACAAATGGAAGGAAACACTATTTTTGCATTTTATCATCTCAAGTTGTTTTTGCCTTCTGTGGTTTTATCGGCTGGATGCAGAACATTCTTTCAGATTTGTAAGCCACAAAAGATGAAATATTAATTTGATTTGATTTTTGAATCCCTTTCGTGACACAGCTCAGCATTTGCTTTTATGCATTATTTCAGCCAGGGCTTTGCAGAAACGTGACATGAAAAGCACGGTTGTTTTCTCTGTTGAATGTTCCTTTTTTATTACCTTTCCTTCAGTGATCCCAAGACCTTGAATCCCCGAGCCTGGGCTTCTCATATTCCTCTCCCACTGCACAGTGTCTCCCTGTGTTGGCAGAGAGTTGAAGAAAGTTTATTGTGGGTGAATGAGATCCATTTTGTCTAAGAGTAGTTAAATACGGACTTTCTATAGGTATCTCCGTGTTGAAGTCATTGAGGCTAAGGTTTTTAGAAGTGTATGATTCTTTTGAAAACCTGTATTAATCATTTCAGCAAGGCTAGAAATTCCAGGACGTTCTCTATTGGTTAGCTGCAGATGGTCGTGTCTAAACCACACTGTGGTATTCACGGGCTGCTTGGTGGGGGAAACTGAGGCTGATGATGTTTACATCTATCATTGTCTCCTCTAACTGAAGCCATACAGGGCAAAATTTGAGACCACCACTCTGTAGCAGCTCTGTGCTGGCTTATCTGCCCCAGGAGAATTCCTAAAAGAATTTCCTGTAAGTTCTTCCACTGTGCCTGTAGTCCTCTCCTCAGGTACCGATGACTTTGATTGTGACACGTCCTGTTCATCTCAGCACACTGGGACTGCCTCTCCTAATCCGGAGTCCAAACAGGGCTCTGCTACCCCTTCTTTACAATTTGGCTTAAGGTTTGGATTACCGTGAAATATTATGGCTTTAAGTAAATGTTTGTTCTGTCTTCCACTGCAACCGAATTCAGAGAAAAATGTACCATAGCTTAATTCTCATGATACAACCAGTTCATTGATGGTAAAAGGATTGCTGAAATTTTTCACAACAGTCGGATGGTGATATATGAAAGAGAAAGAGATGGACTGTGCTTTGATGCTTTGTGGGTTTATGTGTAGCTTGTGGAAATGTAGACTTACTAGGTTGTCTATTCTCAGCTCAATGAAAATTTGCCAGCTTTAAGGTTTGGATTTTTAAAATATCCTTTTTATATGTTCTCTTCTGACAGTAATTGAAACTTATGTCCTACAAGAAAATGTTTACTCTGGGTAAGAAGAAAACATTTATTTTGTATCTTAATGTTAGAAACTTCTAACCAGGCAGAGGTGTTAATCCAGCTTGCCATAGAGTAAAGGGAGTTAACAGGGCCTAATAAACTTGAGTTGGTTTCCTTGCTGTAGCATGCCTAAAGTGTTTCCAATCTATGATATGGAGAGAATGCTGTATTCCTTGCAATCTAAGGCACCACTGATGGCAAGATGCACTATGAGTTATCTGAAAGAAAAGCGCTTCTAGTCAGATGATGACCTAAGGCTGAGATACTGTTGACTGCAGGACACGTTTTGGTTTCAGAGCTTCAAAATCCATTATATTTGGACAACGAAATGAGATACTATATAGAGTAATTACCCAGTACCTGACATATCTGTGTGTGTGTGTATGTGTGTGTGTGTGTGTGTGTGTGTGTGTGTACACGGGCATGCCTGTGTGCTCTAGCATACAGAAAGAGAAAGGAGAGAGGAAGGGAGGGAGGGAAGGAGGGGGAGAGGGAATGAATGAATGAGTGAATGAATGAGTGGTACTGTTACAGTCCAAGTAATGCTCAGCTGCTCTCCCTCGATACCAATCATTCAAGGGGTAGGGAACTGGTAGAAAGAGAATTTATTTCTGAATTTGAATCCAGAGAGTAGAGCTGGGCTTCTGGCCTCTTCCAGATGGTTCTGTTCCCCCTTCGAGTTTTCCAACCCGCTTTATGAGTTCAGGGTTGTTGGTACCTATACATTAACTATGTGACTAGCAGAGCCATTGTATAGAATTTAAGTCCCAGCCGCATTTTGTCAATAATGACATTTCCTGGCACCAGTTACCAGAGGTATCTCACAGCTTTTTATCAGTAACACCCAGCAGAGGCGTTAATCAACCTTACCATAGAGTAAAGGGAGTTAACAGGGCCTAAGACATCATACATTACTACATGTGGTTATATGCAAACGTTATACAAATCATAAGACTTATGATTACATTGATACAAAAGTTATGCAAATCACAAGACTTACAATTACCTTGATACTATAGTATTCAAACCTGTTACTGGTAAGAAAGAGGTGTAAATGGGGCACAGTCTGGATTCTTTGAAGTTACTTACTGGGAGTGCATAGGAGATAAGGGGAAGCTCACCTTTTGTTAACTCTGGAATGTGGGTAGTTGCGGGAGGCTCAAACACTTGCCATGCCCTTCTCTAGGGGTTGTGGCAATATGGACAAACAGTGGCCAGTCTCCGTATCAGTACTTCCTTTTCTATTTAAAAAAATTTTTATTATAAAGATGTAGGGTACATAGCAGGGTTAGGTATATAAACATTGATCATGCAGGTACCCTCGTGGATGAGGTATGCCCCTCCCTCCCCTAGCAGTTTCCCTCAACTGCCAATCACTTTCTTATAGCATTGTAATTGTTCAAGGTCAGCTTATGAGTGAGAACATATGGAACGCAGTTCTATGTTTCTGTAATAAATCACTGAGTATGATGGACTTCAAATCCATCCAAGTTGCTGCAAAATCCATTTATTTGTCCTTCTTTATGGCGGCATAATACTCCATTATGTATATGTACCACATTTTTAAAATCCAGTCCAGCTTCGATGGGCAACATGGTTGGTTCCATGTTTTTGCTATTGTGAATAGAGCTGCAACAAACATACGTGTACAGGTATCTTTTTTGTAGAATGATTTGAGTTCCTTCGGGTATATTCCCAATAGGGGGATTGCTGGGTCATATGGAAGGTCAATAGAAGCACCTTCTTCTCCAGGTGCTTCTGCTTTCCCTCCTTTCCTGCCTTCTGCTGTGCCTCTTCCTCTCTTCCCCGAAGGCAGCAACAGAACCTGGATGTCATAATGGTCGACAATGTGATTCCTTATTTATTCACAGTCTCATGTTTGTAAGCCATTTATTTTCAACTTAGTGAAAGAGAACGTTGGCTGTGGAAAACACAGAAAGGGGCAGTGAATCTAAAGCAAAGAAATAAGAATGTCTGAGATTCTGAGAAGTGTCTGCATTAATTTAGCTCACCACAGTGGGACAGTCTGCCCCACTGTGATTTCACAAGAGATAAGGAGACCTGGCCCTCCACCCATTGTTTCCTTTGGTGGCTTGACCGCTTAAGCTTTTGCTAATAATGTTCAATTCAGAATTTTGGTAAAAGTGAGTTTTTTCAGGCATCAATCCAGACATTTAGTGCCTGTCAGTTTAAAACTGATCTTAGCAAGTTATTTTAGCCTCAAATTTTGTCTCAGATTTTCTGTTTTTGTAAAATGGAATATAGCCTAGTTTGAGGTATAATTGAACAGACATAAATAAGTAAACTAATTAAGGATTTTATTAAGAAGTTCTAATTAACAAAATTAGTTTGTTCATCCACACTTTTACCAGCCTCTGGTAAGGGCTAGACAGGTAGAAAAATACCAAAAACATAAACCTTACCAGAAACCTTACTGAGAAGTAAACACAATAAACATGGCAGAGATGATGACAGGGCCTACTGCTGGATACAATAAAATCAGATTGTTGTGGTTCTTAACAATAGCAACAACAACAAACATTCTTTTTTTTTTTTTGAGTTGGAGTCTCACTCTGTGGCCCAGACTGGAGTGCCGTGACATGCTCCCAGCCACCGCAGCCTCGACCTGCTGGGCTCTGGCAATCCTTCTGCCTCAGCCTTCCAGGTAGCCAGAACTATAGACATGTACTACCATGCCCAGCTGAATTTTTTTTTTTTTAACTGTAGAGAGACGCGGTCTCACCAAGTTGCCCGGGCGGGTTTCAAACCCGCAGACTCAGGCAATCCACTTGCCTCGGCCTCCCAAAGTGCTGGGTTTATAGGCTGAGCCACTGAGCCTGGGCCCAAACATTCTTAATAATGAACGAGTTGCCTGATTTTATTCTCCTCACCTTCAGGTCAAGATTTTCTTGTGCTCCAAATCCTGCTTTACCCTTAAGTATGTTTTATGTGTCTATTTATGATACAAACTTATAAAACATTGAAGAGGACAATTTCTGCCATTAGCTTTATCATTTGATAATTAAATGAATATTCTTTTTCATAAAGGCCTTTTGACTCCATGCAGGCATAACTTTGTAAGTGCAAGCAATATTGTGGCCCAGAGTAAAATCATCAAAATCTGTTGTTATGGTATAATAGTGCATGACATAGGGAAAAAAAAGAAGTAGGACAATTAGTGTGTCTATTTGCTTGGATAAATGAATAGATAAAAGATTTCCAGCTGGAAAGCAGCAGGATATTCCCAGACCTTTTATCAACAAGGCAGAATTTTCTACATGGTCAGTGCTTAATGCTGCAGTGGATTCTTTGGATTTAGATGTATACATGTAACTAAACATCTAGCAGAGGTTTATGTGCTTAAGGAGACATAATAACCCAATATTAGAGGTTTATATATTAAGGAACACATGGAGGTTTATTAATAGATTGCTCGGCTGTGTGTGGTGGCTCATGCCTTTAATCCCAGCACTTTGGGAGGCCGAGGTGAGAGGATTGCCTGAGCTCACGGGTTCGAGACCAGCCTAGGCTACTTGGTGAGACCTCACCTCTACAATTAAAAAAAAGAAAAAAAACAAAGTTAGCTAGGCGTGGTGGTGCGTGCCTATAGTTCCAGCTACTCGGAAGGCTGAGGCAGAAGGATCGCCTGAACCAAGCAGGTCGAGGCTGCGGTGGCCATGAGCATGCCACTGCACTCCAGCCAGCCTGGGCAATGGAGTGAGACTCCAACCAAAAAAAAAAAAAAAAAAAAAAAAATAGTTTGCTCAACCTCAATCCTATAGATTAGATAGCATATAGAAACTTTCCTAGTTATAATTGCAACATAAATGTTCCAAATGTTAAACTCATTAATATTAGGCAGTTAATCATGTACACACTTGTTAACATGATGTTAATGACCAGCATTTATTGAGTGTATACTGTGAGTCAGACAGTTCTAAGCCCTTCATATGTCTTTAATCCTGATAACCCTATGTAGCAAGGGTACTATTATTATACACATTTTACAGAGGAGAAAATCTGAGGCCTGAAAATGTTTAGTAACTTGCCGGAGGACATGCAGCTTGTGGGTGGCTGACCTGAGATTTGAACTCGGGGAATCCGGCTACAGAGCCCGCACTCCAACCTGGCCCTGTCTCTTACACATCAGGAATGGCATTGGCCTCTCTCCTGCCGCTGGTACTTCAGGCCTAGGGTCCCTGGGCTTGGTGCAGGCGTTCCCATCTTTCCATGCTCTGTCCCCTTCTCCCTCCCACAAACACACCCCGGTGCCCTCCATGGATGGCCATCACCTGCATGGCCCCTGCACTCTCCACGTCTTGGCCACTAGAGGGGGCTCGGGGAAGGGACTCGGGGGCCGCAGAACCACTTGACTCGGACTGGGGCCCGAGGGGACAGAGTGGGACAGTAGGTTCTTTTCACTACCCTCTCTCAAAGCCCCTGGCTAAGGGGAAGCAGCTGTAGTAGACCGGGGTGAGCTTGTGGAGGGACCGGGAGTCAGTTTCTCCACCCAGAGGCTCAGAGGAGGGGAAGGTGAGACGGGGTGAGCTGCTTCTCTGGGGCCTGGGGTCGTGAATTCGAGCTCAGGCAGAGCTAGCCGCAGGATGTCACTTCTGCCTGGAGGGCCCATCTTTTTCATTTATTTTGTCCATCCCCGCATGGGCTGTGGGGTAGGCAGGGTGGCTGAGATGGCCAGGACTGGTGGGTGGAGATACTGACTCCTGGTCCCTCCATGAGCTCACCCCGACTACTACAGCTGCTTCCCCATAGCCAGGGGCTTTGAGAGAGGGTAGTGAGAAGACCCTACTGTCCCACCCTGTCCCCTGGGGCCCCAGCACCAGATCATCCCTTCTCCTCCCAGGATGCCTAAAATTCCCCAAAGCAAACATGTGAATGTCTCTCAAGCTGGCGGCCTGAGCGATGTCCAGATGAACTTGAATGAATGGGCCGGCCTTTCTGTTTTGATAGTGTAAGGAGATGCAGATGTGGGAGGGCAGGGGACGGGAGAACTTTCTAGTGGGTTTTTAACAGTCTTTAATCTGTGTGACACGCCCTTATATTTACTGATGACAATTTTTCTGTTTCTAAGAGTTGAATACTAATTAGGATGCATAGTAAAATAAATTATGCCGCTTTAAAAAAAAATTTTAGAGTTGGGGGATGGATACATGTGAGGAAAAAATAGGGAACGTTTCATGAACTTGTGTGCCATCTTGCACAGGGGCTGTGGTCACCTTCTCTCTGTCTTCCAGATTTAGTATATGTGTCACCAAAGCGAGCACCTTGCTGCTTTTTAATGAAAAAAAGAAAAAGTTTTCCTGTTGGTTTTCTTGTTCTCCCGAGGCTTTAGTACAGTGTCTGTGGCTCTATGAATCGTTCCATTGAAATGGGAATTTTATGAATGAACTATTTTCCTTCTCAAGGTAAAGCTTTGTATGTTGAATCCCATGGGTAGCCTGTGCACTTTTTCTTCATGAGGAGGATATTGTATGTGCCCATCTCATCTTTCCCCAGAACTCTGGTTCTCCACCTACAACATTCCGGGCACTCGTTGGGTCTTAGAAGCAACTGTGGTCATGTGGATTGAGCACCGGGCTGGGAACTCAGATGTCAGTTTTCAGGCAGACTCTCTCTCCTTTGCTGTGTGCCATGTGGCAGGGCACTTCTTTTTTAATTTTAATTTTTTGTAGAGATGAGGTCTCGCCATGTTGCTTAGGCCGGTCTCGAACTCCTGGGCTCAAGCAGTCTTCCCACCTCAGCCTCCCTAAGTGCTGGGACAAGGGCAGGATGCTTCTGAGCCTTCAGTCTCCCCGTCTGTAAAAGGGCCCCTGAAGATTTGATAAAACTCTGGTGAGGATTACAGGGTGGACACTGGGTGCTGGGCAAAGCTCTGACTTTAAATTAATCTAGCCCTCTTCCTCTGCTCCTTCACATGGGCTGTTGGTCATGCAGAAGCAAACCATCCAGTCATGTGTGGATACAGCTACAGGTTTCTGGTGTCCAGTGCTGTCTGGACCTCCTGTTCCTATTCCTGTTAAATGCTCACTCCGCTTTCCACAGTGGTGTTTCCAACCTTTGGCCACATTGAGAGTTTTCAGTATCCCTTCCTTCTTAGAGTTGACTGTGTTTTCAGTTGTACAAAAACAACAGCAAAACAAAAACAAAACACTCAAATCAAAGCTATTAAAAAATGTAGCACAGTGTCAATTCTCTAAGGAAAGAAGACTGCAATGAAATATGCCAGAATGCAAGCAGTGGATTTTTGTTCCTTCATAATTTTCTGTGCTTTTCAAATGTTTTATTCAACACGTATTGCATTGTTTTCAAAATAACAGAAAAATAGCAAAATGTAAAAGCTAACATTTGTGGAGCTATCTCTTACCTATTGTTCCAGCCCAGATGAAGGGCTCTCTCTCTCCCTGTCCAGGACTAGGCTGATGGTGCTGTTAATTCCATATTCTCCCGACTTCACAAGGATCTTGCATTGTCATTAACTAACCTTTTCCCTCCACATTCAGCCTCTCACTCCTTTTTAGTCTATTTTCCTCAGTATGTATTATGCTGCTTTAAAAAAACTTTTTAGAGTTATTTTTTGTAGAGATGCGGTCTCGCCATGTTGCTTAGACCAGTCTCGATCTCCTGGGCTCAAGCAATCCTACCCCTTCAGCCTCCCAAAGTGCTGGGACAAGGCAGGATGCTTCTGAGGCTTCAGTCTCCCCGTCTGTAAAAGGGCCACTGAAGATTTAATAAATCTCTGGTGAGGATTACAGGGTGGATACTGGGTGCTTGGGCAAAGCTCAGACTTTAAATTAATATACCCCTCTTCCTCTGCTTAAGTCCCCTCTGCATCCTAGCAAACAAAAACCCTCCAACTCCCAAACCTACCTTGGCCCCACTCTACTTTTTTTTAAGAAAAGTGTTTTAAGTTGGAGTCTTACTGTGTCACCCAGGCTGGAGGGCAGTGGCACAGCCACGGCTCACCACAGCCTCAAACTCCTGGGCTCAGGTGATCCTTCCACCTCAGCCTCCCAAGTGGCTGGAACTACAGTTGTGCACTACCACACCTGGCCAATTTGTTCTTGTTTTGTTTTGTTTTTTAAGTTTTTGTAGAGATGAGATCTTACTATGTTGCCTAGGTTGGTCTCAAACCCCTGAGCTCAAGTGATCTCCTGCCTCAGCCTCCGAAAGTGCTGAAATTACAGGCAAGAGCCACCACCGCTCCCAGGTCCCACTCTCTTTCTAGACCCTTAACCCTCCTTCCTTGTACAGGCAAAGTTCTAGAAAGGTGTGTTTGGATTCCTGGTTTCTAGACCTCACAACTGACTACTCAACCCACTGCAGTCTGGTTTCTATCTGCATGACACCCTTAAAAATTCCTCTTGCCAAGAGCTCTGGTGATACTTCTCAGTCTTTTTTTTTTTTTTTTTTGAGTTAGAGTCTTACTCTGTCACCCAGGCGACATGCTCATGGCCACCACAGCCTCGATCTGCTGGGCTCAGGTGATCCTTCCAAGTAGCTGGACCCACAGGCATGCCACCATGCCCAGCTAATTTTTTGATTTATTGTAGAGACGAGGTCTCGCCATGTTGCCCAGGTTGGTCTCGAACCCATGGGCTCAGGCAATCCTCTTGTTTCTGCCTCCCAAGGTGCTGGGATTATAGGCATGAGCCCCCACGCTCAGCCTCATTTCAGTCTTTCTTACTGGACCTCTCTGAGGCATTTGATGCTGTTGTCCATTTTCTCCTTGAAACTTTCCCTCCTTGATTTTCTATGACATAAGTTGTAACAACAATAACTACAATTTATATTGTGTACCACATGCTATAGTCTGTATCTACTTACAGGTAGTGCATGTCCTTTTCATTTTTTAAAATTTAATTTAATTTTTTTTTTTTTTTGAGTTGGAGTCTCACTCTGTCGCCCAGACTGGAGTGCAGTGGCCACTCCTGGCCACCACAGCCTCAACCTGCTGGGTTTCGGCAATTCTTCCGCCCCAGCCTTCCAAGTAGCTGGAACTACAGGTGCGCGCTACCACACCCAGCTAATTTTTTGATTTATTGTAGAGATGAGGTCGCGAACCTGCGGGCTCAGGCAATTCACTCACCTCAGCCTCCCAAGGCGCGGGATTACAGGCTGAGCCACCGAACCTGGCTTAATTTTATTTTTGAGTCAGGGTCTCACTCTGTTGCCCAGGCTCAAGTGCAGTAGCATGATCACAACCCACTACATCCTCGACCTCCTGGGCTCAGGCAATCTTTCTGCCTCAGGCAACCAGGTAACTGTGACTATAGGCGTGCACCACCACACCTAGCTAATTTTTTGGAAATTTTTGTGTGGAGACGAGGTCTCACCGTGTTGCCCAGGTTGGTCTCAAACTCCTAAGCTCCAACGGTCTTCCCATCTCAGCCTTGATTTGCGTTTGGATCCCATCCTAGCTGCCTTGCATCTCACTTCAAGAATGATCTTTGTAATACACAGCTCCCATCTTGTCGATCCCAGCTCAGAACTCTTCAGTGACCTCCGTTGTCAGAGATGCAATTCCAGCTCCATTCCATGGTCTTCTGTGGTCTTGCTCTTCTTAACCCCTCTTCCCCACCTCTTTCCACACTCCCGATACTTTGGGGTTCTCTGAATCCTCTGTTCTGTTATCTCATGCATCTCTGCATGTATTTCCTTTGTACGGGATATTCTCTCTGTGCTGGTTCAGTGGGCAGATTCTCCTCATCTGAAGTGTCAGCTCAAATATTGCCACTTGTGTGAAGTCCTCCCTAATTTCATCCAGGAAAGACTCAATTGCTTTTTTTGTGTGTTTTCTCTCTGCACTTTTATAAGTATTTTATTGTACTCTGATTTCCTATTAAGTTGTTTGCGCTTCTTTTAGGTGGTAAAGTACTTGGGGCAGACACCACGACTGTTTATTTATTTATTTTTATTTATTTATTTTTTTGAGATGGAGTCTCACTCGGTCGCCCAGACTGGAGTACAGTGGCCGCTCCCGGCCACCGCAGCCTCGACCCGCTGGGCTCCGGCGATCCTTCCTCCTCAGCCTTCCGAGTAGCCGGAATTACAGGCGCGCGCTACCACGCCCGGTTGATTTTTTGATTTATTGTCGAGATGAGGTCTCGCTGCCCAGGCGGGTCTCGAACCCGCGGGCTCAGGCAATCCACTCACCTCAGCCTCCCAAAGGCGCGGGCTTACAGGCTGAGCCACCGAGCCCGGCTGACTGTTTATTTTTCATTGTGAAAAATGGCACATCCAGAAATACATTAAACAACATTTAGAGGTCATACATAATTATAAAGTGAACACGTGTGTAACCATCTTAGTTCGTTCAGGTTGCTGTAACAAAATTATCATAGACTGGGTAGGCTTATAACAGCGGAAATCTGTTTTTCACAGTTGTGGATGCTGGAAAGTCCTAGATCAAGGCACTGGCAGCTTCTGTGTATGGTGAGGAGGGCCTGATTTCCCCTAGAAGGCTATCTTCTCATGTGTGAATGCCCATCATGGGACTCACATGATGGGAGGGAAATGCAGCACTTTCAGTCCTCTTCGATAAAGGCACTGATCTCATCCATGAGACTTCCACTCTCATGACCTGATCACCTTCCAAAGGCCTGACTTCTAATCACCATGAGGATTAGACGTTCAACGTACGAATTTTGGGGGAGACACAAACCTTCAGATCATAGCAGTAACTATCACCCAGATTGTGGAATGGTATGTCTTCAGCACCAAAGGATCCCCCTATATCCCTGCTTCATGCCATTCATTCCTGTACTATTTATTTATTTATTTGTTTATTTATTTATTTACTTTGTCGCCCAGGCTGGAGGGCAGTGGCATCACCGCCTACCGTAGCCTCAACCTCCTGGATTCAGGTGATCCTTCTGCCTCAGCCTCCTGAGTAGTGGGGACCACAGGCATGCACCACCATATCTGGCTAATTTTTTATTTTTTATTTTGTAGAGAAGAGGTATTACTATGTTGCCTAGGCTTTAGGCTGCTCTTGAACTCCTGGGCTCAAGTAATCCTCCCATCTTGACACCTCCCAAAACATTGGGATTACAGGTGTGAGCCACTATGCCCAGCCTACCTTCACTTTTACCGCAATTACTTCCTGGGTTTTCTTCATAGTTCTATTAGCTGTTTATCCATTTCTAGATGATATTATTTAGTTTTATAAGTTCTTGAACTTTATGCATATGTAATCATATGTGGATTCTGTTGCATTTTGTTTCTTCTATTCAATATTGTCTTTGTATGATGCATCTGCATAGCTATGTGTGGTTACATTTCTTTTCATTTAATGGGGGTATAGTAGAATGCCATTATATGAAAATACCCTATATAGTGTATCTATGAATGAATATTTGGTTTGATCTCAGTTTTGACTGTGGCGCTTCAAATATCTTTTTTGGTACCCATGTGCGTTAATTTCTTAAGGATATAGATCTGGGAATGGAACTGCCTGTCGCAGGGTGTGTATATGTTCAACTCTATAATGCCAAGTTGTTTTTTCTTTTTTTTAAACAAAAGTTTATTCTTAAATGCACAACAGTCTTCAAGACAACACTTCATTCTAGCCACAGGTGGCAAAAGAGGTTACGGCAAGGGATACAGATGTTTAAATATGAATGGAGGCCGGGCTCAGTGGCTCAGCCTGTAGTCCCAGCACTTTGGGAGG